>NC_042615.1:479646040-479946040 GCF_901001135.1 Rhinatrema bivittatum
TTCAATAATATTCAAGTCTGAAGGATGTGAACGCCATTCCAAAACCTTTGTCATTTTTTTTTCTGTAAGATTTTGAGGTATGTTTCAGATGATGTCTTGCTGAAATAGCTCCAAGTTCTTCACTGATTGAGGGTGATTAGCTTCTAGGATATGTTATTTAGTTGAATCCATTCTTCCTTCCACCCAGATAATATTTCCTGTGCCACTAGCTGCTACACAGTCCCAAAGCTTAATAGATCCACTCCCATGTTTAATGGTTATCAAGGTGTTCTTTTCTTCAAATGCTTCAACCTTTTTTCTCCAAATGTATCTTGTGTGGTTGTGGCCAAAGAGTTAAACTGTTTCATCACTTCAAAGCACTTTGTTCTAAAAAGCTTCAGGCTTCTCAAGGTTTGGTTTTGAATTCATTAGACTAGGTTTCCCTAAACTACAGTCTGTGGGCCGCATCCGGTCCACCAAGCTCAATTTGCCGGCCTACCAAGCTTTTCTGGGCATGGCTAAATCTGGCCCATGCAGAAAGTTTTCATTTATTTATTTTTAATACAAAAGCCACTGGCAGGGAGGCCAGGCCCTGCCAATAGGAGAAGAGGTGGCTGGATGGTGCCACTGAAGGAAGCTGCTAGTGGGGAGCCCCATATATGTGGCTTTGGGGCACCACATATACACATGAGCATGCACCTCAGTGGGGAAGATGCTGGAGAAGGGAACGCCAGGGAACAAGGTTGCCAGGGGTGTGGCAGAGTTGCCAATTTAGGAGAAATCTAAAACTATTACTAATACTGTATCTGTGATAGTGGTAATCTGTGGTGTTACATTTGCTGGCTTGCAGGATAGGCCACGAGCCGGCTCACCCCCCCCCCCCCCCCCAATGCTAGCCTCCCTGAAGCATGGCAGGACACTGGTGATGCATAGCCAAACACTTCCACTCCTGCAGCCTTCTGACACTCCTCTAGGCGCACATGTGCTGAATTCAGGTACATTTAAAGGGCCCATGGCGGGAAAAGACCCACGTCGTCCTCAGATGACATCACATGCCTAGCTCTATAAAGGGCTCTTTCTGCCTCACTGCCTCAGCAACGGGTCGACTACCATCCAGGTAGTGTTAGTTGCTGCTTTGCCTCTTTAGCCTCATCCAGCTTTACCTTGCCTCTTTGTCTTCGGCCTCATCTAGCCTTGTCTCGCCTCTTTTCTTCCAGTCTTACCCTGCATTCCACAGCTCGTCTTGCCATGCCCCCCCTTAGACTGAACTACAATATTGACCATAGCCCGTGACCTGACCATCCATGTCTTGCTACCTGCCTCGACCACAGCCTGTGACCTGACCATCCATGTCTTGCTACCTGCCTCTATCACAGCCTATGACCTGACCATCCAGGTCTTGCTACCTGCCTCGACCATAGCCTGTGACCTGACCTTCCTTGTCTTCCGCTTGCCTTGACCAGAGCCTGAAAATGGAACCTCTTTTCGCCCTCACCAGAGACATTCACCTAAGACCTACTGGCCTCCAGAACCCAAAGTCTTAACCTGCGGGGAACGAGGCTGGTACAGGCGAAGCTCCAGTGAAGTCTCTCCATTGTCTTCCACCCACTGGCAGTGAGGACCTACTGGGATCCACAACTCTGACATTTGGTTGCCCCAGAAATGAGCGATCTATTTCCAGGAGAGTCAAATCCTAGTCACCTTCCCTTTGGATTAAGCCCTCTGGTGCTGGTGGCCAGTGAAGCATGAGAAACAGAAGTAGCCCTTGACATGGAAAAGGAATGAGAGGCTGGATACAGGGTAAGGAGCAGGAACTAACCAGGAATCTAGGAAGGACAACAGGAGTGCTGGTTATAGAAGCTGAATGTAGAAGCTGATGAAATTGAAGTCCTCCGGAAACAGAAATGGAGCCAGAGTACAAGGACCAGAATGTAGGACCAAGCTCTGGCAACTGACTGCTGAGACTGCCTCAGTATAAATACAGGCCTATACAAGAAACAAGATAGCTGCCAGGGGAAAGTGAGGCATACAGAGCTGGGAGGACCAGACAGACAGCTCAAATGGCTCAAAGTGCCACCTGCAGGTCGGAGGAGCACTCGGCAATGGATCCTTACAGTATCTACCATACACCCAGGAACCCTGTCTCCTCCTTTTCCAAAAATTTCAAACTTCAATAAAAGTATTTTTGGGTTTAGCAATTTGGACAAGTTTATTCTGCACCTTTTGTCTCGTCGTCCACATATTGGAGGGGTGTGCTTGACCACTCAATTGACTGTTGCTGTAACAAATTATAAGCCTATTTAAAAATTGCTTACCCTGTAAAAGTTGTTGAAAAAAGAAAGCTTGAATCAGCTGTGTTTGTCAAACAATACAACATTTTAGACCCTTACCAATTTGGTTTTCAAACAGCACATGGCACTAAGATCTTGTTGGTCACACTGTTGGACAGTCATCATCACACTATTAAAGAAAGTGCTGAGGCATTATTAATGCAAGTAGACATATCAGCTGTCTTTGATATGATGAGTTATAAAACTGATTGAGTGCCTTCGGCCATTTGGGTTAGGGCCCACTGTTCTTAATTGTTTTTTCATCTTTCTTTCCAATAGAAAACTACATTTTGGTGAGAAAATGTCTTCTTGGAAAAGGATAATTTGCAGTGTCCCTCAAAGGTCTGCATTATCGGCAGCATTATTCAGTTTGTACCTTTAGCTGCTATTATGTAAGACTCTGGCAAATTTGGGGTGTACTATTGTGCATATGCCAGTGATGTACAGTTTTTTTGTACCCTGTGAAGCAGATGGAAGCCTCCTTGTGGCACTGCTTACTCAATGATTATAATAGATGAACCAATGGATGATTGCCAATAGTTTGGTATTAAACATACATACTTTTGCAGTACTTTGGGTGTCTAAATCATCTCCCTCACATAAGTGCAGTTGGCCATTGTGATTGAGGTGAGAAATTTAGGTATTTTACTTGATTCCAAATTAAATCTTAGATCCCATATAAGAATGGTAACCAGAGCTGCTATTTACAAATTCTAACAGCTAAGATAATTTAATATGACATCATTAGTAATGACTTCCAGTGAATCATTCAAGCATGAGTTTTAAATATGCTGGACTACTGAAACTCTTTACAAGGTGGACTTCCAAAAACTTTGCTTCATGCTAAAGAGATACTATAAAATGCAGCTGCCAGACTGATCACCGGCATTGGTAAGAGGAATAATCATCACCCCAAAACTTAAATAATTACATTGGTTACTGGTTCAACAAGTGCTGTTCAAAATGATCACTATTATTCATTAGAAGACTTATCTCATTATGAACTATGTTCTTCAGAGCAAAAGCTGCTTTTCCTTGCTCTTCAAAATGTTGCATGAAACTTGCTCAATAGTATTTTCTTTTATTGACCTAATGAATTGGAATGCAGTACCCAATAATATTAGAGAGGAGCCTATGTTTAAAAAAAAATAAGTTAAGGATATTTTTCTTCACATAGGTATACAAATGGGTTTAAGTTAGTCTTATGATATTTCCTATTTATTTTATACATTTTCAATTATTACTTTATTTTAATTGGAATTTTAAATTTAATGTATTTATTATTTTGTAAATGGTAGGTGAGAACATGATATAAAAAGGGATAGTGAGGTATCATTAGGTAGTTATTTGGGTGGTAAATAGAATGGGGGAAGTTAGTTGGAGAAGATGTTTTTGTGTGATGACTTATTTGTAACCACTTAGAAGAGTGTTCCTGAACTAGGGAAAATCAAGTTGAAATAATTAAATAGGAATATTTTTTAGATGTTGACTTTATATGTCTGTTTTAATGTTATGTCTTGTTTTACTAATTTATGAATTCTAATCTTCACTGAACAATTAATTATATATTTGCAGAATAGAAGAATGCATAAAGATTTACCAAATTTCAGTCTCATCAGAGGAGACAGAATGGAAGACCAGTTTACAGGGGGATACTGGTAGCTGTTTCCATTAACAGCAATAGGCTCCAAGGATGCCTGGACCAAGTGAGGAGACACCGATTCAGGACCTATGAGGAAAACACAAAAATAAAGTGCAAAGTACATTCATCTTTATCAGCATAGGCTAAGGACACTGAAGGTAACATTAAACAAAAGACCCCACCAAATGTTATTTATAGAGCATCTATAAATAACATTTATTTATAACATAAAGCCATAATCAACAGTACAACTGGTATAATCAGTCACCGTACTGGAAGTGAATGGACAGTTTCAGGAAACAAAAAGTCAAAGTGAGAAATTGCTCAGAATGATAAAAAGATATGAGGAATAAATAATAGGTAGATTTTGATTAGCTTCTTGAACAAAGTAAAACAGATCACGGTAGACAATACCATGCAGATAATTTCAGACAACTACAGAAACACAAGAAAACACATAGTGGTAAGAAATTTTTCATTTTATGAAGATAAATTTACTAGATGAGGAAAAATGCAAGTGGTAAGAGGGGATAAGAGAAAAGAGAAATAAGACAATATTCAGATATGCAGACTGAAGATGATAGAGAACAAGGAAGTAAAGATGAGGACTGATGTGAGCTGAAATACGGAACCAGACAAGAGATATAAAAAATGGACATTTAATGGATTTTCATGATGAAAATAAGAAAGATGAAATCATGTGTTTTGTACTCAGGTAAGACAGGATAATATCTTTGACCAGTGACCTAGCACTGAAAAAGGTCAAGAAGTGATTAATGTTAAGGAGATGAAATTCTTTGTTCCATGGTCTATGATCTATTTGATGAATGGATCATGGAAACATTTTCTGGATTGACACACATTATGATTTGTTTACTTCTAAGATCAACCTCAACCATCCTTAATTCATGAGGAGGTGTTTCTGCATTATAGGAGGAATACATAATGATTGGAAGGGTGAGCTGAACCTATCAGCTTTTCATTTGTGTATTTCCTGGAATGGAGGAGTAGCTTAGTGGTTAGAGCAGTGGGCTGAGACCTAGGAAAGCCAGCGTTCAAATCCCATTGCCACTCCTTGTGATCTAGGGCAAGTCACTTCATGCTCCATTGCCTCAGGTACAAACGTATAGGGTCATTCATCAAAATACGTTAACGCCACAAAGCATGCGATAATTGTATTATCGGACAGCGCAAATGCAAATTTTTAGAAGGGGCGGGATTGGGGAGGGGTTTGGGCAGGAAAAATTAAAATGAGGGACAATATCGCAGTAAATGGTAGGTTGCAGAGGCTCTTCCCCTGCCATTTACTGCAGCTGTGTGGGCTCCCTGCTTCTCTCCTCCAGTTTTCCTCAGTGCTGTCTGATTACCGTGGGGGACAGGAAGGAGGAGCTGAAAAAGCAAGCAAGAGATTTAAAGGCACTGTTTAATAGAATCCAGCATGAGCCCAAGGAAGAGGATCATAATACCAGCACTGAGGCATAGGAAATAACTTTTCCAAGGAACACTGTTTGAGAAACATTGATTTAGCAATGCATCCAAACAAGGCAAAATGTGCATTGATCATATATTCAATAATTACATTTCAAAGGTTGAACAAAGAAGAGAATCCCTTACTAAAAGTGTACATATGCATTTGGCCCTGTACCTTGCCAGTAATGTGTTTTATAATGCAGGTCACCTGAGAGTGGGCATGTTGCTAGCAAGTTTTGAATATATTGCAAAAGCATGTGAAACTGTGGGGCGGATTTTAAGAGCCCTGCTCGCCCAAATCCGGGCGGATTTAGGCAAGCAGGGCCCTGCGCGCCGGTGAGCCTATTTTACATAGGCCTACCGGCGCGCGCAGAGCCCCGGGACTCGCGTAAGTCCCGGGGTTTTCGGAGGGGGGCGTGTCGGGGGCGGGACCAAGCGCAGCAGCGTTTTCGGGGCGTGTCGGGAGCGTTCCGGGGGCGGGCTCGGGGGCGTGGCTACGGCCCGGGGCGGTCCGGGGGCGTGGCCGCGCCCTCCGTACCCGCCCCCAGGTCGCGTCCCGGCGCGCTAGCGGCCCGCTGGCGCGCGGGGATTTACTTCTCCTTCCGGGAGGCGTAAATCCCTCAACAAAGGTAAGGATGGGGTTTAGAAGGGGCCGGGCGGCTGGGTTAGGTAGAGGAAGGGAGGGGAAGGTGAGGGGAGGGCGTTAGAGGATTCCCTCCGAGGCCGCTCCGATTTCGGAGCGGCCTCGGAGGGAACGGGGGTAGGCAGCGCGGCTCGGCGCGGCTCGGCTATACAGAATCGATAGCCTTGTGCGCGCCGATCCCGGATTTTAGCGGCTACGCGCGTATCTACTAAAATCCAGCGTACTTTTGTTGGCGCCTGGAGCGCCAACAAAAGTACGCCTATTCGCGGTATTTGAAAATCTACCCCTGTGTGCGCAAATATGCACATGCACGTGTGGGTGTGCATGTGGGAAGGAGACTGGATGGCTTAGGGGTAGATTTTTAAACAGCGCGAATAGGCCTACTTTTGTTTGCGCTCCAGGCGCAAACAAAAGTACGCTGGATTTTAGTAGATACGCGCGGAGCCGCGCGTATCTGCTAAAAACCTGGATCGGCGCGCGCAAGGCTATCGATTTTGTATAGCCGGCGCGCGCCGAGCCACGCAGCCTACCCCCGTTCCCTCCAAGGCCGCTCCGAAATCAGAGCGGCCTTGGAGGGAATCCTCTAACGCCCTCCCCTCACCTTCCCCTCCCTTCCTCTACCTAACTCACCCGCCCGGCCCTGTCTACACCCCCCCCCTTACCTTTCTCCGGGGATTTACGCCTCCCGGAGGGAGAAGTAAATCCCCGCGCGCGAGCGGGCCGCGACCTGGGGGCGGGTACGGAGGGCGCGGCCACGCCCCCGTACCCGCCCCCAAAACGCTGCCGACACGCCCCCGAAACGCCGCGACGACCGGGCCCGCCCCCGACATGCCCCCCTCGGAGAACCCCGGGACTTACGCGAGTCCCAGGGCTCTGCGCGCGCCGGTAGGCCTATGTAAAATAGGCTCACCGGCGCGCAGGGCCCTGCTCGCCTAAATCCGCCCGGTTTTGGGCGGATTTAGGCGAGCAGGGCTCTGAAAATCCGCCCCTTAGTGTATTGGCACAGGGATGCTTCCTTTTACCTGTAGGTTGCCAGTTCAAATCTATCTCACATTGGTAGTGGTGAAAGTCATTAGTATTTGAACACAGCTCAGTGGCTTACATGCGGTGGGGTGGCGGTTTCAGTCCCATTCCATGGGATAGGTGTCCATCTCGTTTCATAAAATCACCATTGTGTTTATCATTAAATAGCCTTTTTGTCTATTCACCATTTCCAAGTAATGTGACCACAATTACCCAAACTAATTTCCTGATATCTTTGCACCATTGGAATTTATGTATGATGCCATATAAATGTCAAATCAATAAAGTGATGAATTCCGGCCCCCAAGCAAGCAATGGCAGCAGAGCAGGGCTCAGGTAGGGGGGAGAATGTTGTAATGCATGTCAAGAATGAGGCACCCTGGTGGCGCAACATAAGATTAGGTGCTATAAGTGCTAACTTATACTAATTCCAGTTCTATCAGCATAATGAGATTCTTGTCATGACTGCTAAAAAATACAAAACATAAATTATTAAAAATATGCGAGTAAAACGTTCTTACCTTTCTTTCCTGCATCAATAATGAAATCAACAGCAGCGCGGATCAGGCTCTTTTCTGTCAAGTAACCAAAGTCTGGAGGAACTGTAAGACAAAATTACATGTGTGTCATGCAGTCCTCAAACGCAAGGAAGTGATGAGGATTCTGTCATGATGATATTCGGTCAGAGGATGGGACTCAGAAGGGAGGTACTAGTTGAAGAGTGAGGAACACAAATAGCAAAAACAAAAATAACATGTTAAGGATGATTAAGCCTTCACCATAAGCTAAAGTGTAGAAATGCCCAGCAGTGGGAAGTTCTATGGGTCTAGAGTTGTTTTTGAGTTACAGTTATGGTCCATCCTATACAGGGTTGGTCATTTGTCCAAAATCTATAAAAGTGACTCCATGGGTCACTGAGAGGAGTTACTGATCAGAGGGGCAAGGGACAGACAGCAAGAGCTATAGCTTTCTAGGCTACTGAAGGAGGAAGGACAGTTTGCCTTTTTCTCCCTTGAGGGATGGGGTTGGTGTCTCAGCTGGAGGGAGCTGTTCCAGTGCTCGGGAAAACATTTGTCCCAAGTTTCAAAGATAAAGTGCTTTGTCCAGAGGCTAAAGGCAACAGCTAAGTACTTGAACAGTTTGTCAAGTGGGAGAAGTTTTTCCCTGTTCTGCAACATCTGAAGATGGCCCCTTGCTTAATACAGGGAGTGCTCTGTGAAAGGGGTTACACTGTAATTCAGAAAATACTATAAAAGAAAAGAAACAAGAGGAAGGGGGACAGGCAAAATTCTAAAAAATAAAGGGCAGCAGGAAGGTTTGGGACAAGCAAAGGCCCAAACAGAGGTGCAAACTGTTCATTCATTAAAAGGACGCGATAAAGATTTCTTCACACAGATTTATGCTTCTCTATTTTTGATGTGATTTATTGTCCAGGGGTGGTGGTAGGTGGGTGATTTGGGTTATATTAGCCGGATTTTAATTCGTAGAGAACCACAATAGGTTTTTACCTGGCAGATGGTTGTCCCAAATGAGCTAAATCAAGAAGCGGGATGGCAATTTTTTCTGTGAAATGATAACATCGAAATTTCTCATTTAATGATGTGAAGAGTCCCTACTGGATAGTTATGTATTTAAAATAGTCAGAACTTGATCGGGTTCACTGGCCTTTTATGATTATAGTCCTCGAAAAGGCGGGGTTGGGCTGTAATTTGTTAGCGTGAATCAGGGCAATGTATTCCACCCCAAAGGCCCGTATAAAAATCAATGGTCATTATTGTACATCCTTCGCCCTGGGGAGGGGAACCCGTCAGCGGTGTCCCTTGTCCCCCTTGCTCTTTGCCCTGGTGATGGAACCCCTAGCAGAGGCTATCCGACAGAATGTACACATCAAAGGGCTATCTCAGGACAAATGCATCACAAAATCTCTTTGTTTGCAGATGATGTTCTGCTAACAGTGGCATTTCCGCAATTGTCTATGTCTGTTCTGGTCCAAGAGTTGGGCACCTATGGGAAATTATCAGGGTTTAAAATGAATATGAGTAAATCCTAACTCCTGAATTTGACTTTAACTGCCACACAGATGCATGACCTATGTGGGAGTTTCCCGTTTACTAGGGCGAAACACAGCATTCAACACCTAGGCATCCAGCTTCCAGCGGACTGGACCCAGCTGTTCCCACTTAACTATAACCCATTGCTGGCACGCACTACCAGGGATTTTGACATTTGGTCAGCCTATAATCTCTTCTGGTTTGGCCGCATTGCAGCAGTTAAAATGACTATATTGTCACGCTGGTTGTACTATTTTCAAACCCTCCCCATCAAAGTACCTTACAAATTTCTACACACCCTTAGATTCATATGGAAGCAGTGGCCGCCTAGGATGGCTAGGCGGGTTCTTTATCTTTCACAGTCCAAGGGGGGGCTAGTGGTCCCAGATTTCATTAAATATTATGTGGCGGCCAAATTGCATGTGATCTATGTATGGTCTGCTAGTACAATTATCAAATCTTGGGTCAATTTGGAACAATCACACCTTAGGAGTGGGTTCCTATATTCCCAGATCTGAGGGGTCCCTATCCCAAGAGGGAATGTGCAGGTGGAAAATACATTTACTCACCACACCCTACAAATGTGGAGGCAATGGAAGGCACGGGTAACAGGCTGCTCCTTCCTGTCTCCTTTACTGCCTACAGAGCTTAGCTTGGTATCTCAAATGGTCTCAACAGGGGTTATAGTGCTGTGGTCAACTATTTGTTGCCAACCAGATATTTTCTTACGAAGCATTGAAACATTATATTGATTTACAACCTAGTGATTATTATCAATATATACAAATGGTCCACTGTTTGTCTGATCCTGTTGTTCGCCCCCATGTAACACAGGAACTTACAGAATTTGAGAAATTGTGTTATTTTCAGAATACAGGCAAAGGGCTTATTTTCAAGCTTTACCAAATGCTGCTACCACCCAGACACCTTACAAAGATCCTATGTGAAGGGGTGGGAGGCTGAGTGGGGCAAAGAATGGACCAGAGAGTAGTGGGAATATTGCTATACGATTATTGCTAAGAGCTCTGTACCAGCAGGGGTGAAGGAACTTAATTATAAGTTATTATACAGATGGTACCTCACGCCGATACGCCTACACAAATTATACCTGGAGTACTCGGATAGATGCTGGAGACAGTGTGGGATGGCTGGTACATTTATACATGTCTGGTGGCAGTGTCCATCACTGACTGTTTATTGGAAGTGGATTGAAAGGATTATCTGGGAGATGATTTTGCTGAGGGTGGATTTGACCCCTGACAGTATCTACTGTCCTTAAAGATGGTCATATGCACAGTCACATCTTGTTAATCATGTATTGTGTGCTGCCAGGCTAGCGGTGTCATCGCATTGGAAAGAACCACTACCACCTACATCTTCAGTTGTTCTCTGAAGACTCTGGGACTTGCATAACCTCTCATATCTAACAGCAGTACGTGAGGACAGGATATCCATTCACTTACTTATTTGGGTGCGGTGGTCCAATTCGCATCTTTAATTGGACTTATGAGGACTTAAGTTTACTTTCTTCTTGCACCTAATGGGCTTATATGATGATATAAGCCCTTTATTTTTGAGCTTGGTTTTAGCAGTCCGGACTCACTGGTCGGGGGGGGGGTGGGGGAAGGGTGGAGAGGGTTGGCGTTAAGGGTACAAAAGAGTAGGGCTACGCATCATTTATGATGGGTTGGGCTATGGGTCAGGCACCCTTCTGACCCCCCCCCAAAATTTGCCTAAAGTCCCTAGTGGTCCAGCGGGGATCGTTGGCTGTCCATTGCTCCTACCATGTGACAGGGGCCGACCAATGGCACCAGTAGCCCGTCACATGGAAAGGGAAAAGGGCCACCGGTGCCATTTTGTTTACTGGCAACCGACGGCGCGAGAGTGGGAGATTGCTCCCGGGATCCCCTCTGGACCACCAGGGACTTTAGGCAAGTTTTGGGGGGTTTTAAAGGGTTGGGGTGAGTTTTTTTTTTTTTAAATAAATGTGCCCCTCCCCCCTGCGCAAACTCGAACAACAAATTTCCCACGAAGTTTGGGGAAATCCATCTCGGGATTCGGGTCCTCCTACCCATGCCGAATTAGACTATTTCTTTGAAATTTTCCAATTCGGCAAAAATGATTGCATATCCCTACAAAAGAGTGTAACCCAACAAGTTGAATGTTGTAAAGACACTGCTTTATTGTGCTGTTTATCTGAGAAGTTTGGTAACACCAATAAAAATTTAAATATAAAAAAAAAGAACATTCTCTTCCTGCCAGCAGGATTCATGTTATAAGGTGATGCTAAGAAGTGTGCTGTCTGGTTCTGTAGATGAATTGCAGCCAACAACAAGTTTTTAATTTTTATGATATGATATAGTGTTTTTAGAAGGGTTATCTGAGTTTTTACCAATCATAAGTTTTGTTATGTCTAGTTCTGTTTTGGGGTTTTCACAGATTTGCTTTAAGATTATAGGCATTTGCTGCTGGGAATCTAGTTCTTTTTGTATCTCCTTGATAAAGCTACTTAGCAAAACATGGCCATGTTGAGGGAAGAGCTTGTTTGATGCTTTATCATCTAACAGGACAAAGAAGTTTGCAGGAGAGTGAACATGGTGCTTCAGCATTTGAAGGGAAGTACAACTTTCTATATTGTGCTACACCTTGTGTAGAAAGAGTATTGCTGGTGTTCATTTATCCAGAGGGAATGCAATCCTCTACATTTTACATTTAAGAATTTTGCAATGTGAAAATGATATAAAGATTTTGAGTTTGATGTATTTATTGCAAATATTTTTTGTTGCCTAATAATTATACATGGTAAACTATATAGCAAAAGTTGCTTACCTGTAACAGGTGTTCTCACAGGACAGCAGGATGTTAGTCCTCACATATGGGTGACATCAGGGGATGGAACCCAATCACGGAACATTTTTGTCAAAGTTTCTAGAACTTTGACTGGCACCTACTGGGCATGCCCAGGATGGCAATGACCCTGCAACCAGCAGGGGTCCCCCTTCAGTCTTGTTTAAAAGTAATAGTAAGTGCCAAAAAATAAAATAAGAAAAACCTAACGAACCCAACACCGCGGGGTGGCGGGCGGGTTTCGTGAGGACTAACATCCTGCTGTCCTGTGAGAACACCTGTTACAGGTAAGCAACTTTTGCTTTCTCACAGGACAAACAGGATGGTAGTCCTCACATATGGGTGAGTACCGAGCTGAGGATGTCCAAAAAATGCACCAAATGTACCCAAAAGACGTGCAACCAGCACAACAACTGGGGTCAAATTTGGTAGAGGCATCCTGAACCCTAACGGGTAAGGTGGAAGGGTGTTGGTACATCAAGTTGCACATAGGTTGCGCAAGACAGACTGG
The DNA here is from genome assembly GCF_901001135.1 of Rhinatrema bivittatum. NCBI lineage: Eukaryota > Metazoa > Chordata > Amphibia > Gymnophiona > Rhinatrematidae > Rhinatrema > Rhinatrema bivittatum. Next base: position 479,658,537 of record NC_042615.1, read on the forward strand.
CTGATGATGGAATCTTGTCTGCCAGCCTTGTCTAAGCAATAATGGGCTGCAAAGGTATGGAGAGAACTCCAGGTAGCAGCCCTACAAATATCAGGAAGCAGCACCGAGCGTAGGTGCGCTACTGAAGTTCCCACGGCCCTGACAGAGTGTGCTTTAACACAGTCTTGAAGTGGAATGCCTGCTTGCTGATAGCAAAAGGATATGCAGTCCGCCAACCAGGAGGCGAGAGTCTGCTTCCCCACAGCTTGACCCAATCTGATGGGATGGAAAGAAACAGTTGGGTGGATTTTCTGTGAGTAGCTGTACGGTCTAGATAGAATGCTAGAGCCCATTTACAGTTAAGGGTATGCAGACTCTGTTTCTCCTGGATTGGAATGGGTCCTGGGAAAGAAGGTGGGTAGTATAATGGATTGATTAATGTGAAACTCCGATACTATCTTAGGCAAAAACTTCGGGTGAGTGCGGAGTACTACCCAGTCGTGCATAAGTTTAGTGTAAGGCGGGTAGGAAACTAGGGCCTGTAACTCATTAACTCTGTAAGCGGATATGATTGCAAAAAGAGAAATCACTTTCCTTGTGAGTTAGTGAAGATCACAGGATTAGAGAGGCTCGACTGGTGGTTTCATGAGCTGACCCAATACCAGATTGAGGTCCCAAGAAGAGGCTGGAGGGCGCAGCAGAGGTTTGAGGTGGAGCAAGCCCTTCAGAAAACGTGTTACAAGGGGTTGTACTGAAATGGAAACATCCCCAACACCTTTATGGAGGCAACTACCGCACTGACATGCATCCTAATGGAAGAAGTTTTTAGACCTGATTCTGACAAGTGCCAGAGATAGTCTAGAAATTTTGTGGTGGAACAAGTAAAAGGATCAAGGAACAGGGAAGAACACCATGACATAAACCTGTTCCATTTGTAGAAATAAGACTTTCTTGTGGAACGCTTTCGTGAAGCAAATCAAGACACGGGAAACTGGCTCAGAAAGGTTAAGTGGCTGAAGAATTAACCTTTTAAACATCCAAGCAGTCAGGGACAAGGCCTGAAGATTGGGGTGGCGTAGGCACCCGTCGTTCTGGGTGATCAGAAGCGTCCCAGTGGAATGTGCCTGCAAATAGAGAGGTCCTGAAGAGTCGGAAACCACATTTGGTGTGGCCAGTGAGGGGCTATCAGGATCATGTTTCCCTTGTCCTGACGTAACTTCATGAGAGTCTTTGAGAGAAGAGGAAGTGGAGGGAACACATAAAGGAGACCGGTTGCCCACGAGAGGGAGAACGCATCTCTTGGTAGTGAGTATTGGCTGCGAGTGAGAGAGCAAAAGTTCTCTACTTTGCGGTTTTGAGGTGACGCAAAGAAGTCTATGTGATTGTAACCCCAACGTTGGAATATTGAATCCACTACTGTGGGGTTGAGGGACCACTCGTGCAGTTGAAAGGTGCGACTCAGCTTGTCTGCCAACACATTGTCCACTAGGGATGTGAATCGTTTTTTGACGATTTAAAATATCGTCCGATATATTTTAAATCGTCAAAAATCGTTAGAGGCGATATACAATAGGAATTCCCCCGATTTATCGTCAAAAATCGTAAATCGGGGGAAGGGGGAGGGGAAGGGGGAGGGCGGGCAAACCGGCACACTAAAACAACCCTAAAACCCACCCTGACCCTTTAAAATAAATCCCCCACCCTCCCGAACCCCCCCAAAATGTCTTAAATTACCTGGGGTCCAGTGGGGGGGGGGGGGGTCCCGGTGTGATCTTCCACTCTCGGGCCACGGGTGCGTTAATAGAAATTTTTTGGTTCCTGTCCCCCGACGTCACGCGCAGGAGATCGCTCCCGGACCCCCGCTGGACCCCCAGGGACTTTTGGCCAGCTTGGGGGGGCCTCCTGACCCCCACAAGACTTGCCAAAAGTCCAGCGGGGGTCCGGAAGCGACCTCCTGCACTCGAATCGTATTGCCGTATTGCAAAATGGCACCGGCCATACGGCCAGCGCCATTTTGCAATAAGGCAATATGGCCATACGGCCAGCGCAATTTTGCAATACTGCAATATGGCCATACGGCCGGCGCCATTTTGCAATACAAAATGGCGCCGGCCGTATGGCCATATTGCCGTACTGCAAAATGGCAATACGATTCGAGTGCAGGAGGTCGCTCCCGGACCCTCAAAGATTTTTTGTATCATTGTTTTCATTTTTGTCTAAGCAGTAGAGTTCACAGAGTGATGGCAAACAAAATCCACTCTAGTGAACATAAAGCGAAGAGTAGCAGGCCTTATTCTACTGTGGTGGGACCAATATTTTTCAAATGAAGACTGTGGAAAGTCATGAAGGAAAAATCTGCTTATCTGTAGAGGAAATAAAAATCTTACTTTAAAAAGTAGACACACTAGGGGTGAAAAACATGAAACAATTTGAAAAACCTGGGGAAAAAGGTCAATGGACTGGAAATATCAATGTAAAAAAGTGTAAAATCATGTATTTCACTGTGCAAAAGGCATAACTATTTACCTATTAGGAGAGCAAGAACTTGCATCTACCATGCAAAAGAGCAGTTAGAAGAATGGCCATTTGCCATTGGCACTTATTTTTGGTTTTATTGTTATGAGGTATATATGTATTATGTATAATGGATTGTTTATATAAGTTGTGATGTATTTTATATGTTGATGTCTGTTTTATCTTATGATAAGTTATTATGATATTTTATTGATGTTGTTTTGTTTACCACCTAGAAGTGACAATAGTGTGTTGTACAAATTTTATAAATAAATAAATATATAAAAGCTGCCTAGGAGTTTCTTTTATTTTTTTTTTTTATTTAGGCATTTTATATACTGTTGTTCCAAATAAAGATCACAATGGTTTACAATTTTACAATATTAGCATTTCTATTCTTGGTCAACAATCATATACTGTGTGTTCATATTCACATTCTAGGCTAAAATTACAATAAATTTATGTTATGGTTCAAATTCATAAAAGTTCTAGGACATCAGAATAGTAAGAATATAATCTAGTTCATATTTGTACATTTTTAGGTCAACCTATTGCTGATAACCTGAAAGTTGCCAATCCAGGTTATAAAGAGCTGGGGAAAGTTAACCAAATGTTTAGGCATACAAGGAGCAAGAACAACAGGAAGAGAAAGGAGAAAACAATAGTAAAGTGAGTGCCAGCAAGAGATTTGAAACTATGCATGAAAAGTGAAAATCATGACCAAATACAAATCTGCATGCTCTGTAGAATGTAAGGGAGAAAAATAATCGTCATTCCAATGAAAAATATACGAGAGTCATTTTCAAACAGCTCCCATAGGCTGAAGTCTGTGGGTGTTTTTTACCTGCAGACTTTAACCTGAGTTTTCAAAGCAAATTTATACACATAAACCCACTTTGAAAATTTGCCGGTGTGCAGGAGAATCTGGTACAGCATACACACACAAAGTTACACCTGCTTAAGAGCAGGTATAACTTGGTGCATGTGGATTTCCACATATACTTTTGAAAATCCAAAGAATGCATGTAAATCCTGATCCTGGCCAAACTCCCCCCTCCCCCCCCAGAACACCTATTTAGTATGTGCATAGAAGAGCCTATGAAATTCTGTTCTGCGTGTACCTTTGCACACATACCCACTGGATCTCTTTTCAAAGAGGCACTTAGGTGCATAAAATCTGGTTTAATGTGTGTATTTCTCTTTGAAAATTACAACTATATATATTTTGTATATATATATATATACACAAAGTCAATATTCAAAGGGATTGCCCAGCTAACATTGAGAATAAGCTAAATAGATCACCCAGCAAAAACTTAACTGATTAAGAAAGAGGGTGGTTTAAGTTTATCCGGCTAATGCTGAACATCAGAGCTAATCAGATGAAGTTATCTGACTAAGGGGTAGATTTCATAACGTGCGCGCGCATACATGGATGCGACGATTTTATGAATATGCGCATGCTGGCGCGTGCATGTTATAAAATCAGGTGGCCGCTCACACATGCGCGCCGGATTTTACAATTTGTGAGTGCATGTGCAGGCTGGGAGGGAACTTCCCTACCCCTCTACCTAAACTCCCTCCCTCTTCCACGCTCCTCCCCATCCCCTAAATCCTACCTACCTATCATTGTTTTTTTTTGTTTTCATACTTACTTCAGGGTCTGACCTGAAGTAAGTTGCGCGCGCTGGCTAGCTGCCGGCATGCGAGTCTTCGGGACAGCGTTCAATCGCGCTGTCCCGGCCCGCCCCCTCCCCGCCCCTGCCTCCTGGCCTGCCCCTTTGAAATGCCCAGCAGTTGTGTGCGTACCGGGCCTCTTTGAAGATTTGCCCGGCGCGTGCAAGGCCGTGCGCAGGGTTTTAAAAATCTATCCTTAACTCTAGTTGGAAAACTACTGTCCTAATGTTAGTCAGATAACTTTAAAAAAACCCCCAAAACAGTTTTAAATTAGGGGTCCAGAAATGGTTGACACTCCCCTCCCTGTTACCAGAGAACAAAAAGCAGCATGGGCCAAGTGCCTGCCCCCGATACAATAAAAAATGTCATATTACCCAGAAGCCAGATTCCCTCCTTCCTTGATCCCCAAAATTGTGTGTCTGTAAATCCTTACCCCTGACCTCCACATTTCTCCAATACAGAGCAGGAGGAGAATAGATTTTTAATGCCTCCTGTAATAGCTACAGGTACTTAGTATTAATTTATTAACAGTACTCAGACAATGATTGGTCCCTTCAATGATCGATGTCAGGAAAGGGACCAATTCCCATTCGGAATTAGCTGCTCTGCTGCTAGAATTGTTTTTCATCAATATTCAATAAACCAGTGATCAGCAACGAGATCTGGAAAGGAATATATGAGTGAGGCTATCTCATATATATATATATATATATATATATATGTATATATTGAGATCTGGAAAGGAATATATGAGTGAGGATATCTCATATATATATATATGAGATCTGGAAAGGAATACGACGAGTGAGGCTATCAAATTTGTGGATGATACAAAATTATTCAAAGTAGTTATATATATATTGAAAAGCACCGGTCCAAGTACAGATCCCTTAGGCACTCCACTGTTTACCCTTTTCCACTGAGAAAATTGACCATTTAATCCTACTCTCTGTTTCCTATCTTTTAACCAGTTTGTAATTCACGAAAGGACATCGCCTCCTATCCCATAACTTTTTAGTTTTCTTAGAAGCCTCTCATGAGGGACTTTGTCAAAGGCCTTCTGAAAATCCAAAAACACTACATCTACCAGTTCACCTTTATCCACATGTTTATTAACGCCTTCAAAAAACTGAAGCAGATTTGTTAGGCAAGACTTCCCTTGGGTAAATCCATGTTGACAGTGTTCCATTAAGCCATGTCTTTCTATATGTTCTACAATTATTTATTTATTTATTTATTTAAAATTTTTATATACCGACATTCATCCAGGATATCATATCGGTTCACATTGTAACATAAACTGGCGCTAGGCATGGCGCTTTACATTGAACGATTAAAACATGCGAACAAGGTATTAAAAGGGGGTGGGAGATAACATGGGAAAGTTTGCATTAAATTATATTATAGCAACGTTTGCAAATATATACATATGTACAATGGAAAAAGACTAAGAAGTGCAGGCAGGCTAGTGAGGGAGAAAGGGGAGGAGGAGAGAGGAGAGCTGAGAAGGAGGGAGGAGCGGGGAAAGTAGAGGGGAGAGTGGAAGGTGGATATAATGGATAGGAAGAGTGAAAAATTAGGTGTATGCTTTAGCAAAGAGCCAGGTCTTAAGCTTCCGCTTGAAAGATTTGAGGCATTCCTCTTGCCGTAAGTCAACTGGCATTGTATTCCAGAGGGTCGGCCCGGCTATAGATAATGCACGGGCTCTCGTGGAAGTAAGTTTGTAGAGTTTAGGAGAAGGGATAGGCATGGTTGCAAGGTGTGCATGTCTGGTAGGCTTAATAGACTGGTGTAAATGGAAGGAATCGTTAAACCAATTCATTTCAGGGTTGTATAAGGCCTTATGGATTAGAGAGAGCGCCTTATATTGTATGCGGGAAGCTATTGGAAGCCAATGTAAATCTTTTAGAACAGGGGTAATATGGTCATGTTTACGTAAGTTGGTCAATATCCGGGCTGTGGTGTTTTGCAGGATTTGAATGGGATGGATGGCATTGTTGGGTAGGCCGAGAAGTAGGGAATTGCAGTAGTCAGTCTTGGCGAAGATTGTAGTTTGAAGCACTGTACGGAAATCGGGGGGATGTAGTAGGGGTTTGAGTTTTTTTAGTGTGTGGAGTTTAAAGAAGCCGTCTTTGAGTATGTTATTGATGAATTTCTTAAGTGTGACATGACCATCAAGGATGATTCCCAGATCACGGACTTGTTGGGCAAATTGGAACTGCGTAATAGGGGGGAGGATTGGTTGGTTTTGGGGTGAGATGAGCATGATTTCAGTTTTCGTGGTATTAAGGGCTAGGTGGATGGAAGATAGGAGATTGTTAATGGAGAGGAGGGTTTCATTCCAGAAATCCATGGTTTTCGATAGAGAGTCGGTGATGGGTATGAGCAGCTGAACATCATCAGCGTATATGTAATGATGATGTTCAGCTGCTCATACCCATCACCGACTCTCTATCGAAAACCATGGATTTCTGGAATGAAACCCTCCTCTCCATTAACAATCTCCTATGATCTTGAGAATAGTTTCCACTATTTTTCCCGGCACTGAAGTCAGGCTAACTGGTCTATAGTTACCCGGATCGCCCCTGGAGCCTTTTTTAAATATTGGGGTTACTAAAATCAAATATTTATTTATTTATTTATTTATTGTTTTTGTTATACCGAGTTTCATGATAGGCATCACATCAACCCGGTTTACAAATAACAAGGAGTGTAAAGCATAACGTAACGTAATAAACAATATTTTCAATAAGAACCTTGAACTTTAAATACAGTGAATCAGAAAAAGGGAGAGGGAAAGTTACAAAAAACAAGGAAAATAAACTTGGGATGGAAGGGGAGAAATTGAACAGCACAATATTTACATTTCAGCCTATTGATACATTAGAATAGCAAGTGAAAAAATAAGACTATGTCTGATGAGGTGTAGATGTGACAGATGCAACTCTTCAGCCCTCCCCTTCAGAGGCAAGGTCAATATATAAAGAGAACTTAAGAATCCCAAGGCAATCAGTTTCTAAAAGGAAAGTTTTACATCATTCCAATCTGAATGAGTATGAAAAGTGAACAAACACAGGGAGGATGATCATCCACTAATCTAACAGGTGCCATATGTAATATAATAAATCAATAGAAACACATTTGAACATTTCAGCGAATAATAAAAGTTTAATAACCTATAGATCACACAGTATCCTAAATATGTAGAGATTATACTTTTTCAATGTATTAGTGAAATAATTATGTAAATTCATCCCCAGAGTTTTTATATATTATACATGCTGAGGACAGCTGCTGAATGTATAGTATAGATTCCAAACATATTAACAGTTTTATCCCTTTTATCAACTACTTGTTGAAAGAATCAAGACCATCCTGTATACAGATCCCACCGGCTGTGTGCCCAAATTGTTCTACCAGATGATTCCTTACCTTCATGGTGGGAAGTTCCAGAAGGTTGTATGAAGATGTGGAATACTCAAATTGGATAAAAATACACAGTAAGAACATTTCTTTAGAAAAGCCAGAGAGCATAAATCTTACTTCAAGACTCTGAAGTACTCATCCTTGCCTTGATATATTTCAGAAAAGCACTATGCAATTAATATTCATTTTGTTATAGGCTTGTCGCAGCAAAGGAAACTTACCAGATGCTCTGCTCTGGTTTGAAGACAAGCTGGCCAGATGAAGGTGTCCTAAAAGCCAGGCTGCATTTGTCTGAAGGCCAATTACTCCAGATAAACTGACAATCTGTGGCAGGACATGTACATACTTATTCAAAAGACATAAATTATCTTTAAGAAATAACAAAGCATAACAATCTTAGCATAGATACAGGAACATTCTTTTGGCCATATCTTGAAAACTGCATATCTTCCATTTCCTGGACAAACACCGTCCTCGTGAACTGTCCTAACCATTTTTACAAAGGGCTAAAATGGAAAATATCCAAATATGTTTCAATTAAACATTAAATTTGATTGTGTGTGAAATCTTGGCTTAAAAATAAAAAAACCTGTGAAGACATACCTCAAGGACAAGGGGATTATTCCAATAAGGATGCTGACAGTGACTGCTAGGAATGGTGAGAGTGAAGAAGGATAAGCATAGCATTTCTCAGAGGAGGAATTTTAACATTCCAATTAAATGCAGAGTCTGGTACAGACTGCATTCCAACCTTTGGTGTAACACAAATAACTAAAGTCCATATGGATCTCAGGATTCAGGTACGTACAGGGAACTCAGGATTCTTTGTAAAGCACAAGCAGGATTCCAATCAGTATTGTGACATCACTATCAAAGGGCCTCTGAACTACAGGAAGTATAGAGGTTCCCATTTTAGAGAAATACAGGTGTGGAGTTTGTTATGATTTTTTTTTCAGACATATACCTGGTTTCAGATTTCAGTCCTTTATAGTTATGTTTTTTTTATCACAAAAATATATTTCTCTCCCTGCCCTCCCGTCCACTCACAAATTAAGTCTCTGATCTAACCAGGGACTTATTTAATAGTTTGAAGTTGGTATTTGGATTAAAAAAATTAACAGCAGCAGATCACAATTCAAAAATATGATCAAATATTCCCAGATTGGGCCATGGCCTCAGAGTTCAATCCTCATGATAGAAGAATCTCTAGTTTTTAAATTTACATTTATTAATCATCATTATGAAATAAAGCAATTTACAAAAAAAAAACCTATCAAATAAACATCATATAATATCAAAGACAAAATAGTACATACAATTAAAAAAGCATCACACCATTACATAAATGAATAAAAAATAATTATTTAAGGGGGACAACAGGAGACTGAACATTTTTCAGAGAAGTTAATGTGCTTGCAAATGGTGATCTTACCACCTCATACTTTGAACCAGACATATGGGATGAGGGAGGTGTGATCTGTAGTTTTAGGGTGGTTAGCACAGACATGTAATACCTGTTACTGATATGCAGTACTGCTGCATTACAATGCCATGCTAATATTTGCATAGCCACTGTAATTCAGCAGCAGTGTGCGTATCATTAGCCATATGCATACTACATTAAACTGTGATTACCTGCCATTTTCACCAGCCATTAGTACACAGACTTCTAAATGTATCATTATCCTCAATTTATTTTTTTATCATTATAAAAAAAATCCATTGTACAATGTATAAGCAAATGAATATTTGAAATTCCCAACTGACCTTATTTTTAATTCTGTATGGTAGTACAGAATCATTTCCCATATTCCCCATCTTGGAGACATGGTATCAAATATAGAGTAAGAACAGATAGCCTAACTACAGGGGGATTTTGTGTCTAGATGATTAGTCAGACCCTAAGGCACAAATTACTGTGGTAGATCCAAATGGCCTAGGATTATGCTGACAAGATGTCTCTAAGAGACAGGATGGATAAAGACTGTTTTTGTCACAACTTTTCTGCAATCAAATTTCTATGAAGAATATTTCAGTTTGTTATATTCTAAGATGAACAGCACATATGTCGGCCCATGCCCAGGGACGTGGCCATTTTGATAACATACGCATGCATGTTATAAAATAGCCTGGCCACACACCATGTGTGCCAAATTTTATGTGGGCATGCACAAGCGTACACAAATGTTGCTTCTAGTGCGTAAATCCAGGGATTTTAAAAGGGGTACGTGCTGACATTATTCCCAATTTTACCAGTTCATCCCCAGTTCGCCGAGTTAAGAGATAGGTCCTCCACACTCCCCTAGTTTAATAGCCTTCTCTTCCCCGTTAACCATGACCCTTAAAACCTCACAGATATATTTTTCTTTCTTTCTTTCTTTCTTTTTTTTAACTTACATGTCATCCATAGCAGAAGTAAAGTTACGTGGCAGGGGGCCTTGGTGTGCACCGGATCACATAATTATTTACGCACACATCTTAGGTTCATGCCCCCAAACCCGTCCCTTTTAGAAATCTTCCGAGATATGCACGTTCTGGTAGATATGCGTGTATCTCGGCAGCGTTTAAAATCCACTCAGTATGCACGAGACCGATACATTCACGCATCCCCTAATTAATGCATGCGTCGAGCTTTTAAAATTCACCTTTAAATTGATAGTTCGGAAAAAGCAATGTCCTATAGTTTCTGGAGCTTGAATGACTCTGAGCAAGATATGTTATTTCCAATGGCCACTGGAAAATTACTTTGTGAAAAAAAGTGAACTAGTATAAAACTACGATCTCAGGATATTGATTTCAAAATTCCATTGGCATATATTTTTTGCTCCTACTTTCCATTGTCAATCAACCCAGAAGACTGGTGAAAAGCCTCCTCTAACACTAATCTTTAGGGTCACTTTATGGTGTTCAAGATTACTGCAGTAGCGGCTGATGTCTTTTCTCCCTTTCATGTAACATCTACACCAGGGCTGACCCTCATTCACTAATAGGCTACTCTGGTCCTGGAATGCCACAAACAGGTTTGGTTCGTAGAACATCCACGACAATTATAATGACATATTTCTTACAATGAAGGCAGTGCTTAAAAATATACCTAGAGGCCGATATTCAGCGCTACTAAGCCGGATAAATCTACTTATTCAGCTAAATGGCAATGGCTGAATATCCGGACACATTCAGTGGCTGTCATTTATCCGGATAAGTTGTGGGTAGGAAATGGGCATTTCGGGGAGAAGCTACTTATCCAGCTAACTTAGGGCCTTATTTTCCAAGTGGCTCGCATGCAATAAGGTGACGTTTCGCACGCGAAAAGTCCCTTATCGTGTGCGATACCAAAATGGGGGCGGAGTCGGCCCTGGAAGAGGAGGAGTTGGGGCGTCACCGGGGCCGACTCCGCGAAGACGCTGCGGACGACGAAAAGGTAAGGCCCTTTTCACGTCCGAGTTCGCGCCCAATAGCTACACCTTCTATGGTGGCGCTATTGGGTGCGATCGCTACCGGCTAGCGCAGGCCCGCCCCCCGTTTCAGCCCCCCGCCCCTCATTCCCTAAAGTATCGCAGGCCTGCGATACTTTAGAAAATGAGGCCCTTAGCCAGATAAGTAGCAATATTTACATTTATCCAGTTAAGTTAACCAGAAAAGTTAGACCTGTTCCACAGCATGTCTAAAGTTAGCCAGATAAGACTTATCCAGCTAACTAGTAATTTATTCTGGGATAGTCAGCAGCATAGCTGTGCTGCTGACTATCCCTTGTAAGTTAGCTGGCTGAATTACTTAACCAGTTATGTTTGAATATCTACCCCATGCCTAATGCCTGGTTATTGTGGATATCCTGAAAACCAGACCTGTTTGGGGCACTCCAGGACCGGAGTTGCTTACCGCGATCTACAGTGTACCCAAGTTCTGCCGGTCCTGGACAGGAGACTAGAATACACGTCTCCCTCTTTAACTTTAGGATGAGTTGTGAAGCTGACCCTGAGCTGCAGGGCTGACCTTATTCACTAATACAGAATTAAGTATTTAACTGATTTAACTAACTTTCACTAGGTACTATTAATAAGTAATAGGGATGTGAGTACTAAAATCGAAACGAACCGAGAAAAATAAACAAACAGAATAATAAATATAAAACAAAACGAAAATAAACGCAAATATTTTCTGGCTGCGCATCCCTAGTAAGTAATACAATCTTGTTATGTGATCTCCCAATGTGAATGAAGGTAGCAGCAAATCTAGTGTGAATGCACATTTGCTACTGTTTTGAAAGGTGGTGTGAGGCACAAATTCCTGCTTCTTTTGGTTGGCAAACATAAGACACACTTACTTGAGTTACTGTCCTGATGACTTCATTCAGTTTACTCTGGAACTGAGAGGACTGAACAGTCTCAGATTTTAGCTGTGTGGAAAATGAAGATGAATAAAAATACCAAAAGAGAAGAATAAACATTTGCAATTAGTGATTATATGCACTACCAATTTCTGGTGTCTGCTTTTTTAACCAATAAAATACAAAGGTAATTACATGTACTAAGAAGGGCGGCAACAGCAAAAGAGATAACATGTTGGTAACAAAAATTCATGATGTATGGGATCATTATGCCACCAAGGTGCTGACAGAGACAAAAGACCATGACAGAGGAAAGGCGATATTATTGACCATGACAGCAAAATTTAGAACAGAGATCTCCAAAGTTTTCAAGGGAAGGGCCACATAGGACATTTCAAATCACCAAGAGGGTTGATCTGGAGTTTATTGAACTGGGGGGAAGGGGGTGCATGTTTGGCCCTTTCAATTATTTGAAAGGTTGGAAAAGAGGGAATGAAGTGGAAAGGGTTCCCAGGGGTCCGGAAGATTGTAACAGTGTCAATAAAGCAAAATTGCTTACCTTGTAATAGGTGTTATCCCAGGACAGCAGGATGTAGTCCTCACATATGGGTGACGTCATTCACGGAGCCCTTAAGCGGGAAAAACTTCTGGCAAGTTTCTAGAAGCTTTTAACTGGCTGCCTGAGGCTACTGAGCATGCCCGGCATGCCATGATATTCCCTGCCACAGGGGTCTCACTCCAGTCTTGTATGTAGCAATAAGCGTTAGCAAAAATATATTAATAAAGTCTGAGGCCCAACTCCACGGGGTGGCGGGTGGGTTTCGTGAGGACTACATCCTGCTGTCCTGGGATAACACCTATTACAAGGTAAGCAATTTTGCTTTATCCCAGGACAAGCAGGATGCTAGTCCTCACATATGGGTGATTAGCAAGCTAGAGGCTGAGTCATTGTCCATGCAGTTAGCAGTCATGCATGTTTGAGGAAATGATGCAGCCGAAGATCACAGGAGGCTGGATGTAGAAGGAGTTGGGATTAAACTGGAAACAAGTTCTTTAAGACAGATTGTCCATAGGCTGAATCCTGTCGTCCTTCCTTGTCCAAACAGTAATGAGCTGCAAAGGTGTGAAGGGAACTCCATGTTGCTGCTTTACAAATGTCAATGATTTGCACTGAACGAAAATGTGCTACTGAGGTTGACATTGCTCTTACTGAATGTGCTTTTACTCGCCCTTGGAGAGGAAGGCCTGCTTTTGTATAGCAAAATTGTATGCAGTCTGCTAACCAATTGGATAGAGTATGCTTTCCCACTGCTTTACCTGGCTTATTTGGGTCATAAGAGACAAAAAGCTGATTGGATTTTCTGAGGGACGTAGTGCGATTCAAATAAAAGGACAGTGCACGTTTACAATCCAAAGTGTGTAGAGCTCTTTCGCCTTGGTGAGAGTGAGGCCTTGGAAAGAATGTGGGTAGAACTATTGTTTGATTTAAGTGGAATTCCGTAACTACCTTAGGAAGGAATTTTGGATGTGTTCGGAGAACCACTCTGTCATGGAGAAACTTTGTATAAGGTTCATATGTGACAAGTGCTTGTAACTCACTAACCCTCCTAGCTGATGTGATGGCTATGAGGAAAATAGTTTTCCATGTGAGAAATTTAAGTTCACAGGAATCTATGGGTTCGAAAGGAGAACGCATTAATCCTGTTAACACCAGATTCAGGTCCCATTGTGTAGCTGGAGGCCGAATTGGTGGTTTAAGGTGAGTTAGACCTCTCATAAACCTACTGACGAGAGGTTGTGTGGATATAGGTGCATCTCCTATCTTGTTATGATAAGCTGAGATTGCACTCAAATGTACTCTGATTGATGAGGTCTGAAGACCAGAGTCTGCAAGATGGTACAAATAGTCTAAAAGAGAAGTTGTGGGGCAAGTAAAAGGATCAATATTGCTTTGCTTGCACCAGCAAGTAAATCGTTTCCATTTGAAAGAATAATTTTTTCTTGTGGAAGGTTTTCGTGAGGCTATAAGCACTTGAGCAACCTTGGTTGAAAGATTGAGTGGTTGTAAGATTAAGCTTTCAACATCCATGCCGTCAGTGACAGGGATTGAAGGTTGGGGTGGCGCAACCGACCCTGATCCTGAGTGATGAGATTGGGAGCTACTCCCAGGCGTATTGGATCCCTGACTGACAGATCTACCAGTGTGGGAAACCATACTTGTCGAGGCCAAAATGGGGCTATGAGGATCATGGATCCCCTGTCCTGTTGTAGCTTCACCAGTGTCTTGGTGATGAGCGGTATTGGAGGATAAGCATATAGTAGGCCTGCGTTCCAAGGGCGAGCAAAGGCGTCCTTGGCTGGTTGGTTCTTCTGTGTGCGCAGAAAACAGAAGTTGTCCACCTTGTGGTTCTGATGCGACGCAAAAAGGTCTGTTGATGGTTGTCCCCAACGTTGGAAGATTCTGTTCGCAATAGAGGGATTTAGAGACCATTCGTGCAGTTGGAACTGGCGACTGAGTCGATCTGCTAGGATATTTTGGATCCCTGCTAGGTAAGTGGCCTGTAGGAACATTGAGTGGTTCAAGGCCCAGTCCCAAATTTGTGCAGCTTCCTGACAGAGGAGATACGAGCCCGTACCTCCCTGTTTGTTGATGTACCACATGGCTACAGTATTGTCTGTCTGGATCAGTATGGTTTTGTGTGAAAGGCAGTCCTTGAACGCATGCAGTGCATACCGGATTGCTCGAAGTTCCAGAAAATTGATTTGATATGTGGCTTCGAGTTTTGTCCAAGTTCCTTGAGTCTGAAGAGAGTTTACATGGGTTCCCCATCCCAAGGTGGACGCATCTGTAGTTAATGTTATTTGAGGGATCGGTTTTTGAAAGGGTAGGCCCTTGCGTAAATTGTCCTGGATTGTCCACCAGTGTAGCGAGGAGCGTAGTTGGTGGGTTACTTGGATTCGATAATGTAGTGGTTGAATGGCTTGGATCCACTGTGATCGAAGAGTCCATTGGGTTAATCTCATGGCAAGTCTGGCCATAGGAGTGACGTGAACCGTTGAAGCCATGTTGCCTAGTAAGATGAGAAACTGATGCGCTGTCACTTGTGGTTGTGTGGACATGGAGTGTGCCAACTGGGCCAGAGATTGTGCACGGTCTGCTGGAAGAAAAGCTCGTGCAAGATTTGTGTCCAACTCTGCTCCTATGTATTGGAGGAGATGAGACGGTTGCAGGTGGGATTTTTGATAATTGATAAGAAAACCCAGTCTGTGAAGTAACTGTATTGTGTAATGTAGAGAAGTTAGTGCTCCTTGCTGCGACTGACTTTTTATTAGCCAATCGTCTAGATAAGGGAAGACATGAACACCTTGTTTGTGCAAATGTCCTGCTATTACTGCTAGGCATTTGGTGAATACTCTGGGAGCTGAGGCGAGGCCGAATGGTAGGACTCTGTATTGGAAATGCTGGTGTCCCACCTTGAATCTTAGGTACTTGCGATGAGGTGGGAATATAGGTATGTGAGTATATGCATCTTGGAGATCCAGAGAACAAAGCCCATCCCCCCTTTGTATGAGTGGAAGCATGGTGCCTAAGGATACCATTCTGAATTTTTCTTTCCTTAGAAATTTGTTGAGATTTCTGAGATCTAGAATGGGACGAAGGCCTCCGGTTTTCTTTGGAATGAGGAAATACCGGGAATAGAATCCTCTTCCCTTCTGAGAGTGTGGTACGTGTTCCACAGCTTTTGCTTTCAGTAGAGTAGATAATTCTGTTTGTAATTGAGGAATGTGTTCGAGATAGGAGTTTTGTGGTGGAAACTCCTGAGGGGGAGATGTGAAGTCTAGGTGGTAACCCTGATGAACTATGGATAAGACCCACTGATCTGTGGTAATGCTTTCCCATTCGTTGTAAAATTGGGAAATCCTTCCCCCTACTGGTAATTCTGGAAAAGGGTTTGGTTGGCTCTGCTCTCTGGGATGGCTTTCAAAAACCAGAGGTGGAAGCTGTTTGGGGCGGAGGCTGCGGCCTTGCAGCTCGTTGCTGTCTTTGCTGAGGACGTTGTTGAGGTCTTGTAGACCGTGGTCTAGAGGCCTGAGGGTAATATCTCCTTGGCCTGTAGAAAGGACGTCTTGTGTCTCTACGTGGCGGCTTGCGGGTAGGGTGAGGTGCAGTTTCATATGACAAAGTGGAGAGCTGCTTTAATGTTTCAGAGTGCTCTCTAAGCTGTGCCACGGCGTCTTGCACTTTTGGCCGAACAAATTATCACCTTGGCAAGGCAAGTCCACTAGTTTGTCCTGTACTTCCGGACGTAAGTCCGAAGCCTTCAGCCAGGCCCATCTTCGTACACTAATGCCAGATGCTGCAGTTCTGGAAGAAGTCTCAAAAGCATCATACGCCGCTCGTACCTCGTGTTTTCCAGCATCTAGACCTTTTTGCACAATTTGTTGTGCTGCCTCCTGTTGTTGTTGAGGCAGGGATGGGAGAAATTCCTCTATCTGTTTCCAGAGATTTCTCTGATGCTGCGTCATATACAGCTGATACGCAGCAATTTTGGAATTCAGCATGGCTCCCTGGTAAATCTTTCTTCCCATAAGGTCTAGGAATCTGTTATCTTTCCCTGGAGGAATAGAGGCATGCGTCCTGGATCTGCGTGATTTCTTTTGAGCAGATTCTACGACTAATGAGTTGTGTGGCAGTTGTGGTTTTTCAAAACCTGGGGCTGCTTGAACTAAATACGTGGAGTCCACTCTCCGGTTTACGCCAGGTGTTGTACACGGGTGTTCCCAAATCCTTTGTTGAAGGTGCAGCAGCACTTCATGCACTGGGATAGCCAAGTTATGTTTTGGGGGATCTACAAATTGTAGTATCTCCAGTGTCTGTTGTCTTTCATCTTTTTCAGCTTGGAGCTGAAAAGGGATGGATTCTGACATTTCCTGGATGAAGGAGGCAAATGATAAGTCCTCAGGAGGGGATTGTTTCTTAGCCTGAGGCGGAGTACCTTCTGATAAAAAATCTTCTGAAGAATGCTCCGATTGTGTATCCAACCATGTGTCTGTTGGGGGCTGGTATTGATGATGTTCCAGCCTTCTAGATGGTGACACCCCAGATGGGCCTTGTAAAGGATCTTGATTGTCAGGTGAACCATCACTGACTTCACTTTCCTCTTCAGGCTGTGTAGGCAAGGATGCTAAAAGGTCCTGATACCTTTTTGTAAGTATGGCATGCAACCTTTTTTCAGAAGAAACTTCTGGAGCATGCATGGAAGTGTGCTTAGACTTTCCTGATGCCTTCTTTCCTTGTACAGGAGCTCTGGACAGAGCTAGGGTGTAATGAGGTGTTAACTGCGAAGTAGTTGGCATTGATGAAGTTAGGAAAGAAAACATGGAAATGGGAATCATTGAGGAGATGGGCCTGGAAGCCATTGTGGACATCGAGGTTTGTAAAATATTCGATTCCATCGATGGCTCCGGCATTTGGATCGACGATGAGGCTGCTGATATCGGCTGAGTAGCGGGCATCACTGAAGAGCAGCTGGGCACATCTATCGGCATAGACAGGGTTGTTAATGCAGACGCTGCAGCCGTCATCGGCATCGAGATCGATGATGGCACCGGCATCGAGTTCGGCATTGACTCGATAGTCGGCATCGACTGGCCCATCGGCATCGGCCCGGTGGCCGGCATCGACTGAGAAGTCGGCATCGACCCGGCGGTCGGCATCGACCCTAGGGTCGGCATCGGCGATGACGCCGGTATCTTCTCCTTAAGGGCATCAGTGACAATTTGCTTAATCAAAGCGGTTAAGTCTGTCACAGAAGTCGATGGTATTGATTCCCCTGTAGGTGTTACGGAGGTCGATGATAGCTTTCGTTGTTTAGGTACCGGTTCCTCTGGCGGTGGCAATGGAGGAATTGAATGGTGCCTACGGTGTTTATGTTTTGTGCGAACCTCAGATACAGATTTTGACGATGCCACGGATGGTGTTGGCGAAGAAGCATCCCCCAAACCCTCCAGGATCCTTTTCTTTATCAATATCTTTTTCGATATGCCCACCGGTGAGGATTTAGTCGAAGTCGTGGGCGACGGCGACGTCTGGATTTGAAAAATCTGAGCCATCTTTTCATGGCGAAGTTTCCTACCTTTCACCGTCATTTCTTGGCATTGGGCACAAGAGGCGATGTCATGGTCTCCACCCAAACAGCGAACGCACTCGACGTGCGGGTCCGTGATCGACATAGTCCGGTTGCAGGCCGGACATTTTTTGAATCCTGAAGTTTTCTCCGTCGACATCCGTCGATGAATTCGGACTCCCTTTTTAGCAAAAAAGTATAAGGTGTTTGTCACCAGCCGGTGACAAACCGAGTGAGACCCGTAAGGAGCAAAAATTTGGAAAATGAACTTTATCATTGTGAGGTAACTCACAGGGCTCCTATAACCCGCGATGCAGCTAGCAGCGCGGAAAAAAGAAGACTGGAGTGAGACCCCTGTGGCAGGGAATATCATGGCATGCCGGGCATGCTCAGTAGCCTCAGGCAGCCAGTTAAAAGCTTCTAGAAACTTGCCAGAAGTTTTTCCCGCTTAAGGGCTCCGTGAATGACGTCACCCATATGTGAGGACTAGCATCCTGCTTGTCCTGGGATAATAATAGTTCTAGATTTCTTGGAAGTTGGAAACCCTGCCACTCCCCCAGTAACCCAGCCCCCTTCTTTGCCCCTCGAGATGTAGGGAAGAGTACATGTGTGTGTGGCACCTTCCTCTCCTCCTCATTCACTCCCTTCATCATCACTAACCCCCCACCCATCTCGCATCTTCTTGATCTTCATCTGGTAGGGCCCAGCCTCCCCACCAGAGGCTCTCGCCATTGCTGCAGACCCAATCGGCTAATCTACCATTGGTGAGGCCTGACTTATGCCTGTAGCTCTCTCCATCACTGTGGATCTGGCTGACTCCTCGCCCATTGGCAGTGTTTGGGAAACTTTGCCAATCTTTCTTTTGTCATTGCCTTTCTGCTGCCATCACAACCATGTATTTTCTGCTTTTGGGAAACCTCACCAGCTTTTCTGCCACCAACGTGCTTGAAAAAAAGAACCAAAACTCCTTCTGCAGGTTGGATCTGGCCACTGGAAGAAGAAAATGGGTTCAGTTGGTCAGATTTGGTTCACGGTCCAAAGTTTGGGACAAATTTGAGACAAATGCCTCATTTTCAACTGGGTGCTAGAGGCACAGGGCAATAAAGTTACTTGTCCAAGGTCAGACAGGGTGTCAGTGACAAAACTCGTGTCCAAGTTTACTCTAGAAAAAGTTTAATATTCTAATCAATTAAACTTTATGCTTCTGTTATTAGTTTCCTTATTTTTCTTTCTAGTAAATATAATGCTCATGAATAAGCCCATATCGTCAGCACTATGAACCAAAGTCCCCCATTTATCTAAAGAGGTACAGCATGGGCAGTGACAGGGCAAGCTTCCTCATATTACCCTTGCAATGAGCCTCTACCTTGCTCAAGAGGCACAACTTTTAAAGGGCAAGAGGATAATTGCTCTCCCTGTCCATTCTCTTCCTGGCCACTGCTGAAACTGTCTATAAGAATTCCAGTAAGTACTAACTAGGGAAATGGCTGCTAGTGATGTGAGCACGTGTCCACTAGGGACTGATCTTTTACAAATCCACTGAACAGTTGTCAACTGGTGTTTTCTGTTAACACAGACATGAGACAAATGTGAGCTAACTACCTGCAATACAGGTTTCATTTAATTTTCTCCTCAAATGAGACTGACATAATGCAATTTCAGTTTCAATATCATTTGAGTAAATGCAATAGAAGTGAAAACTTAATGCATATCAAATCAACTTAAAGGGAAGCTGAATACAGCTTGTGCAAATCCACAAAACCATTTCACCCACCAGCACTGCATCTTTTCACTTCCCTACTTGACAGAGACAGCTACCAGAGATAGTCAAATACCTCAAAGTTATAAATAATGTACATAGGCCTTAAGCCTGAATGTGTATTTCCTGATTCTGCTGGCAACATATTCCACCACCATGTGCTTTGGCAAAGCTCATTGCCGGAAGAAGGCAACACCCCAGAGACGGTGCCTGATTGGACAATAAAGCTACGTTCATAATTGGATATTAGAAGAAATTAATACACCCAGGATGTGCATCAATGTATTTCTATTGGACAATGAAAAAAGTTTAAAAGTCTCAACCCGAGCAGTCCAGAGCTGAGAAGCAAGCTGATTACCCAGTTGACACAGACCTGCGTCTCCAGGAAACAACGACTTCCTCTTTTCCTTGTTTCTTTTTATATATTGTCTTTGTATTGCTATCAATAAATTTGCCTTTTAGATCAAAAAGCTGTCTGAAGGTGCTTCCCGATTACCAGCAGAAAACATATGGTCCTTCGAGCCGGAAGACGGAAAGGAAAGCCTAATGCCTGATGCGGGTATCGCGGGCTAGCACACCTTCAGGGATACCTCATTGCCAGCATCGAAGGAAGTGAGGGTGCCATTGATCGGGAGTGGAAAATTGCCCTGAAGCATCCTAAATCTACTTTGAGATTTTTGAGCCCTGAAGCACTTCAGAAACCACGTTTGAGGAAGTAAGTCTTACTCTCAAAGAAAAGAAAAAAAAACTGTCCAATAACTTTTATTATCTCCCAGACCTTATATCTCTTAGACCTTGGCGCGCACTGCTATCTGGCAGATCTTGTACAGTACCAATCAGTTACCCCAAGCTGAATACTGCGACACACCACCTGGGACTTTTTACCTGGAACCCCCGAGGGAACACGTACAGGGACGGAGTGTCAGGTGGGTCCCGAAGCGGGAATACGTACCGCTAGAAATAAGAAGCCTCCAGATCAAGCATTCCAAGGAATACGTACTTGGAGCTGTCTACACAGTCTGGAAAGGTAAGTAAAAACTTGTCTTATACGAGTGAGTCATAGGTTTTTCCGTTAGTGTACTAATAAGTTCGAAAACAATTGGCAGACTTGACGCTGCCTTTTGGCCCTATCCCGGTTGTTTCGGCGGTAACGCACTGGAGCCCAAGTAATTTTAGTAGGAACCGGTAACCAGTCGAACGGAACGAAAAGGAGTAGATAGGTCTTTAGTTAGATAGTTAGATAGATAGTTAGATAGTTAGATAGTTGTCTGCAGGCTGTCTCTCCCTGCCCCGCTGTGAATACCTTCGTGTTTGAAGAAGTACAGCACACCGGAAGCGTAAATTCACGGTACGGTGAAAACTACAATTAAGGTAAGGTTGAACCACTCTTTCTCATAAGGGAGTGGCTACACGAAATTTATTAGTAATACTTGTGCCGTAGTTTGGTCTGCAATATTAAGAGATCCCAAGATGGTAGGAGAGGCTAGTGAGTTAAGTCCTTTGGACAGAGTTATTGCTCTGCATAAACCTACTGAGCAATTGATTCGTAAATACCATTCTAAGTGGGTAGCGTGGGCAGAGAAGGATGCTTCCCTTGCATGGCCAGCAGGAGGCTCCTTTGACACGCCCTTGCTCGTACAGCTTATGACATTTCTGGAAAACAAGTATTGTAAATCTAATGGGCAAGATGTAAGAACACTGGCAAACCATGTCCAAATTTATAGGTGGTTTGTCATGACAAAGGCCTTTTTAGAAAAAGAGGAAGAAATTAGTAAGAAATTCACATCACCGCCCCTTTATAGGACTGCTGACACTGCCTCCAGATGTCTAGTGCAGAGTACAGGACCCTCTCCACCTTTGGAGAAGGCGATGACCGCAGTAGGATACTTCCATTTAATTCCTACAGCATCTCCTGAGGAGACACCACACCCTGATTGGCCAACACCACAACGCCGTCTATCAGACCTACAGTGCTATCGATGTGGACAATACGGTCATTATAGTAGGGATTGCCATTATCAGCCTAACCACAGATTCTCATTCCCAAGAGGGAATATTAGAGGCAGATATGCTGCAAGGGGGGGACCGAGCAGACCACCACCACCACCACAATTTGACCCTAATCACTGGAGGAGCAGTGGCAGTCGGAGCCAATACGTCCCTCCATCACAATGACGCCAGGCTTTAATAGCCAACATACATGTCCCCAGATAAAGTGAGTTCACACCTATCAGAGAAGGTATCTGCGTATGTAGGACCTTACATTGCCATCTTAGTGAAGCTTGGACAGAACACAGTGTGAACCTAATATGAAACACAGTTTTAAATGGAACCACATTTAGTACGACCATCCTTTAGGATGATCTCCTTATTCTGAGCCTTACTTTTATAGCTATTGCTTGCTTTACTGCAATATTCATTTCAGGACAAAGAAGCTAAAATAAGAATTTGCTTACCTAGGATATTTGTGTACATAAGACTAGTAAATCCTTGCCAGCCTTCCCGATGTCTGTCATGTAAGCCGGAGTGACACGCGTTGCATACAGGAACCCCCGGTATATAAAATCCTCCGGTATATAAAATCCAAAAATAGATATGTCTCTATAGACTTTGTCTGACTAATTACGTGCTGTCCCTACTACAGAAGACAGCAGCCGTGCACTGGGATCAGATGCATGTGGTCAGTCAGTTGTTATCTGATTGAGAACTTTTGTAGTGCCATCACAGATGTTTAACGCCCTAAAAGTAACAAGCTTGTGGACAGATATAACAGGTTGCTAGGCTTCCTATGTTAATGTATTTACTGGTCTTATTGTTCAAGCTATTAAGATTTATTTGTGTTACCATTTGCAGGTATATTTTAGTGTAAGCATGTTTAGTATAAGTAAGTTAATTTTTAAATGGTACCATATAGTTTTAAGTTTTAAGTGTAAGTTCCTCTTTTCAATGTGAATGTATTTTTATTAAGGTGATCACCAAGCGCATGCGATACCTTTCTCTTACAACATGTTATTTCCTTTCTGCTTTACACTGTACATTTGTGGTATAAGAGGGATCAAGGGGGGAGCGAGACACGTCTCCCACAAAAATAAATCCCCTTTGCTCTCAACTTTACATACTGATTCTTTATTACGTTACTGACTTCATATTCCTTTAATACTGAACTTGAGTACTGACAAGAACATATACTAGTGTTAAAATTTAAAGTCTGAGCTGCTGAATTATGATTCTGAGAGGAGAATTATGAATTTGAAAGGACATTTTAACTAAAGAGTCAAACTGTATCTTAACAGAAAAAAAAAAAGGGAAGTTGTCTCTTGCAAACCTGCAGAGTACAGCTTATCTGTTCTGCCAGCACTAGCTGTGCTACGAACGGAAGAAAAAAAAAAGGAGAAATAGTTTCTAGTTTAAAATGTAGCATATTTAAGTATTAATTATTTGATATTTGAGTTCTAATTATTCTAATTATTTGACATGACACATTGACTATAAGCTCAGAACATTATTGATTAAATTTATTTAATATTATTGGTTGGAAATCTATATGTACAATATTTGCTAATTTGATATTTCAATTGTATGCTAGTATTTACTTTTCAGGTCTTCAAGGACTTCTACCTCTTCGATAGGACTTCTACCTTTTTGACAGAATTCTGAACTTTTATTTTTCATACACATTTTTGAATTTTTGATTTTTAATTCACCTTCCTTTGATACATTTTTTGATACGAATTTTGAGCTCATATTATATGTTATCTGTTGTCTGTCCTATGTGAAGACGACATTGAATGTATATTTGAAGGATGGATGAGTGTATGTCAGTCCAGTGTGACTTATGTTTAATGTAATGTCTGAAATACGTGTTATTTGTGGTTTAGCTTACCACAGATGACTTTTCTTTAAATGCTTAATTTGCTTTTATGCTACTTTACCATATTAGGTATCTGAAACTATTAAAGAAGCACATATCCTCATTAGGCCGTGATGAATGAAAAGTTGATACATCTCACTGAAAGCGTGAAAACAACATTTATGGGACTCACTCCATTCTTCCCATCCCTTCTATGGAAGTCTCGGCCTTAACACAGAATTCATCTTCCACTCATCATTGAACTTTACTACTCTTGCTTGATTATATTTTGTCTTTATGTTGTTGTACTCTACATTAATGCAGTTCTCATGATTGTGTGAATCTTATTGCCCTGATCAGATTAGATCCATTCCCAATTATTGTCAGCTCTTTACACAAAGACTAATTGTTATATATTACACCACAATATGCTTTGTCAAATGTCAATGATAATTGATTGCCATATATTCCAAGCCCATATGCCATCCTGCAAATGCCATGATTTGGATATCTGCATACATCTACGTACACCTACATGTTACACACCACATTAATTTAAAATACTAAAGTTTTGCTGCTATTCCCAGTTCTCTCATATCCATTATATGATTAATTAAGATGATCATTTATCCCTAGGTCCCATAGATAACTGGTTTGACTTACCATCTATGATTTCATTATTGCTTTCCACGTTATATTCATCTCCAGTTGATATACTCTGCCCTTTTTAGTCCAGACTTGTTCAGACATCTGCGTGTCAGTGAAAGACCGGCGCAATGTGCTGCAGCATAGTTTGTCAGTTCAGCCTTCGCACCGTTCTTGGGCAGCTCATGTGAATAGGCTGCACAGACCAGCTATAGCTATGCCCAAATTGAAGAGAACATGCATGGCTAGTGATTCTAGAGGTTTAATGTAGTCCCAAATGTTTATATAGATATTCTTGGTAATTGAAGACAGAATTATGACATTCATTTGATTTCCCTATTTTTAAACATCACATTTAGTAGAGTTTGCAGATACCATCCCATTGGTTACAGAGATTCCTTATCCCTCATCCATATGGATGTCTCTTTCGACATTCTACTCCTAATTCAGATTTTAAGCATTTGTTTATATTCCCAAAATGTTCAAATGCATGATAGGCCAAGACATAAGTAATAGTACTCCCAAGCATGGTTTTGCTTCTATTAATTAATTATAACTATTGCTTCTGCTATGTCTCAAATACTCTCAAGTCACTCTCAAGTCACCGCAGTTCGTCAACATCTAATGATGAGCATGATTGAATCCCTTTCTGAAACTAATGAATGAGATTTTCCAAGGGAAAAGATTGCATTTCCATATAATTTGGTTTAATTGATGGGAAACACAGTTTAAAGTGGCTTACATTTCTAAATGAGTTTGCAATGGTTAATTGTGAGAATGAGTGAAGTTTGTTATTTTAATGGCCTAAGACATCATCCTGCATTACTGTGAAGACAACTATGAACTCCTATACCATATTAAAGGAAGCCTTTCATTTATCAGCAGCAATGCTACTTCCTCAGGCTGTTATGCTTAACGATGACGGGTAAGCACCAGGTAGCAAATCATTAGGATTGCGTACCCTGGGCAACCTAAGACAGTGGCATTAACCCTGAGTAGAATGATGGATTATTGTTTCAACTAATCTAACCATTCATTTACAATCAATAATCAATCATTAAGTAGATCTATTGATTCATATGCTGCTAATAGGACCACATTACAGAATCTTGGATCAACTGGAAGAAGGCCAGAACAATACCTGAATGAAGAATGAATGTGAGATTGAATGACAATAAAACAAAGTACAAAATGAGTATGCCTGAACAATTGTGATTGCGATTGTGGATGCGAGTTATAAATAATGATTCAACACCATAAAGAATATGGAAGCCATTTTTAACAGTCCAAAAGGTGGGTCATACTAAATTGATGCTATGACCATTTCATTCCAGGAAATACAATCTCAGCCTTTCATTTGTGAATCGTTCCCAAACGATTCAAGGGGGGAATGTACATAGGCCTTAAGCCTGAATGTGTATTTCCTGATTCTGCTGGCAACATATTCCACCACCATGTGCTTTGGCAAAGCTCATTGCCGGAAGAAGGCAACACCCCAGAGACGGTGCCTGATTGGACAATAAAGCTACGTTCATAATTGGATATTAGAAGAAATTAATACACCCAGGATGTGCATCAATGTATTTCTATTGGACAATGAAAAAAGTTTTAAAAGTCTCAACCCGAGCAGTCCAGAGCTGAGAAGCAAGCTGATTACCCAGTTGACACAGACCTGCGTCTCCAGGAAACAACGACTTCCTCTTTTCCTTGTTTCTTTTTATATATTGTCTTTGTATTGCTATCAATAAATTTGCCTTTTAGATCAAAAAGCTGTCTGAAGGTGCTTCCCGATTACCAGCAGAAAACAATAATTATAAGCAGCAAGCATTTTTCAGTGAAAAGTATGTTCTAGAACAAGAAGTCATGATACGAGGCTCAAAGAGAATACACTCTGAAGTAATATGAGAAAATATTTCTTCACAGAATAGATGGTGGATGCATAGAAAAGCCTCCCAGGAGAGGAGGTGAAGGTAAAAGCAGTAACAGATTTTTAAAAAACATTGCGAGAGGCTCAAAGGATACTTAGGTGTAAAGGGAAAGCCACGGATCAGCTGCGGTCTATGGCACTGCAAAAAGATGCAAACTGGGCAGACTCTACAGGTACTACGGCTGATACCACTTAGCATATTCTGTGTTTCTCTGCTTACCTGTATCAGATCTCCTTCGGACCCCACCAGTGCGATGAGACCATTGACTGCAGCTAGACGCTGCATAGTGGGGCACCCCTTAAAGTCAAAAGAAAAGCAAAACCAATCAAAAATGAACAAACCAAACACAGCCAAAACATCCTCATTCTCTTTTCGCAGCATGGCAATATTTCTTCTAACATAAGGCACGTTACACCTTCTTCTGACCTGCTAATATAAAACACAGATTTCTTTAAAATTTAACTTGAAACTGAAGCAGAAGGGCAACACAACCATATGCTTTTTTTAAATGACTGGGCCTAGAGGAAGATCACAGAATCAGTATTTGTTATTGCGGGCTGTAATGCTCAGGAATAAAGAAAATCAAAGCCTAGAAAAAAAAGTAAACAATAAAAATGACGAATGCAAGATAAATCTAAGAGAAAAACAGAATGCACATGTGTACGCAATAAAAAACGTTTTAATCATTAATGCAGTACTGATGAAAATCTGAGACAGCAAAACATTGTGTTTAGTTTTTCAAAAAGAAGATGACAAATGTCCGCCCAAAGAACAACTGATTATTCTGGGGACAATTTTCATGCTTGCCTGCACTGGGATAGTGTTTGCAGGTACTTTTTTTTTTTTTTACTTGCAGGCTTTGTATGTATTTTCTAACACAAAGGATGTGTATGCTTTCACTTTGAAACTTGCAGGTACTTCAAAAGTTTGTAACTGTTTTTTTTTTGTGTGGCTATTTTTTCATGGAAAATAATGCGCGTGGAGCTGAAAACGCAATCGGCGTGCCTTGTTTGCCTCCTTCCTGACTAAAATAAGCCCCACGAGAATACCTCCTCTAAATGCGGCCAAAAGTCCTTATGCTGGGGGATTGAGGGAGGGCAATTTTTGGACAGCCAGTTTATACCAGTACATCACTGTTTAGCTGCAGAATTGTCCCTTTTATCACAGGGCTTTGATTTTACATTTTTACAAGTACGCCTGTCTCTTCTCCTCTAACAGAAAAGGCAGCAAACTAGCAAAGTCTTAAATGACTTTCAGCTATTAGCAAAAGATTTAAACAAGTGAGCTAAGACTCAATTTTGCTTTTCCACTGAACCATTTTTAGTGGGGTTGAGCAGACCTCAACAGTCTTCCCATCACGAGACTCTTGATGAAAATCAGCGTGGGGGAAAACTGATCAGACGTTTTTGCACCAACTCTAACAAAAGCAGGCAGATGGATACTATTCTGAAGCATTTCTCAGTAGCAGTGCTCCTGGGAATATGAATCAAGGTGTTTTGGGTGCCGCTGCTTCCCCTCTCTGCTACTGATGGAGAACCTGGTTAAGATTGCACACAACCACACTTATACAACCAAGTTCTAAAATGGATGGAAATCAGATATAAAGCTGGGAAATGTAGGGGTTTCCTTAAAGGAATTCAGGGCCTCCAGGAATTCGTCCAAACCCTTTTTTAAACACAGCTATTCTAGCTGCTGTGATCACATTCTCTGGCAACAAATTTCACAGTTAAATTGTACATTTGGTGAAAAAAAATACTTTCTCCGAAGTGTTTTAAATCTACCACCTGTTAGTTTCAAGGGGTGGCCCCTAGCTCTAGTATTAATGTTTCTCTAGTTATCTTTTACATCCACTCATGATTTTATAAACTCAGTCATATTTCTTCTCAACTGTCTCGTCTTCAAGTTGAAGAGCCCTAGCCTCTTTGACCATCCCCCTTCACCATTTTTGTTGTTCTTCTCTGTATCTTTTCTAATTTTGCTATATCTTTTTGCGATGCGGTGACTAGAACTGCAGACAGTACCCAAGGTGTGGGCAGACCATAGACCTATGTAGAGATATCATTATGTTCCCTGTTTTATTCACCATTCCTTTCTGAATAATTTCAAACATTCTGTTAGCTTTTTTGGCTGCTGCTAAGGATTTCAATGTACTGTCCACGATGATTTCAAGATCCTGTTCCTGGGTGGTTACAGCATTGTGTGTCTAAAATCGGGGGTACTTTTCTCTGTATGCATCACTTTTCATTTATCTACATTAAATTTCATCTGCCAGTTAAGATGCCCATCACAATTTAAGCAATGACAACATGAAAGCTCATCTTCTTAAATTAAGGTTTCGTCATCAGCAGTGAACATAGCAGCTACATGAGGAAACGCAAACTGATTCCGATCTGAAGCTCCAGGCATATTCACTAAAGTAGGCAATATTCAAACTAGTCATGTTCTCACTAGCACTGCATTTTTGCTTGCTATTATTCCTATTCAAGTCTGCTTGGGTAAAAATACACATTTTCCGTGCTGACTTAAATTTAATTTCCTCAGTCTGTACATCTTTGAACAAGCTATTTTAGAGGTTTAATTTCAGCAATCTCACAAGTTTGATGTAAGCTGGCTCAGGCTTGACAAACTTGCCAGACTTGAGTGGAGAGATTTCCCATGATCCTAGCAACTGTCCCACTATAATGGAGATGTCCCTTTACTATCTGAGAGAGAGAGAGAGGAGATGCCAACTCCGAGGGGACTGAACTGGAGGTGAGATCTATCCAAAAAGGGAAAGACAGGACAAGGAGGAGTAAGGAAGATGGATACTTCCCTCCCATGTTAAGACAGGCAGACTGGAATACTCAATGGGAAGAGGAAGACAGTTCTTGCAGACCCCTCATATCTGATCAGGTCAAAGAGAGAATTAAAAACAGACAGGAACAGGAAGAGGAGGCAATGGAGTATCTCCCTGTAGAAGCAGCTTGAGAGGCGCCAAGACAGTCAGATGCAGAAGTAGAAGAGCCATGGAAACTGAAGGAGACTCATGAAGAGAAGAGTCTGGGGAACAGACAAAGTCAACATTTTTTTTCTTTCCACTCTCCTTCGTTGCTGGCTGAGTTTTTCCACTTGCCTCATCTAAGGCTGGTGTGTGGGGAAAAGAGAGTAAGCAGTTTGTGAGAAGATATATATAAAATATATATCTATCTACTCGGTCAACAGAGGGTGGTGACAAACAAGCCCTGAAATAATATTGCTTCAGAGACTGTGCTGTTTCAAGAGTTTAAAGCTGTGCATTAAAAAAAAAAAAAGAAGGAATCTATTACCAGGGAGAAATTGAACTATCTTAATAACATTTGCCTGTGATTTGTGCACAACTAGTACTCCAAAGACTAGGGGCTATTTCAGGAATATAAAGCTGTACATTTAAAAGAATAATATCTTGACAAAGAAAGCTAATTTGACTTAAAGCAGATTTGCCTGGGAACTATGAACTACAGATTATTTCCAGAGGCTGTATATTTTTTCTCTCACTAAAATGAACCTGAAGTTTTTTTTGTTTTTAATCAATTAATTTATTTTTAATTTTTATATACCGGCATTCTTGTATAATATACAAATCATACCGGTTTACATTAAAACCTTTATAAAGCTAAAGGAGTACCTTGGATGGTTTGTGGCAACTTTTTTTTTTCTCTTTTTTAACCCTGAATACAAAATAAGAGAGGAGTGGAACCGGCTGACTAGGAGAAAGCTGTGTATTCTGGCTCTGGAAAACTTTTCTCCTGCATGCGTCAAGTAGATTCAACTCCAGGAATTTGAGACCCACCTAACCTGTGTCTGCTGACAGCTATTACAGCAGCAAGATGCTAAGTGAGGATCAATGCAAGAAGCAGAACTTGTAAGGATGAACTGCATCAGGACAAGGCTGATTCAGGCTAAGACCATCTAAACTCCATTGAAACCTCCTGGATCTCCAGAAGCTTGGAAGTGGGGGGAACAATTTGCAAATTAGCTAGCCCAACCCTTGCAATAGCAAGTAGAACTGGATGGAGTCACAGATAAGACAGGGCTGGCTGTGTTAGTCTGTAATAGCAAAAACAACTCAATCACATGGAGCTTATGCATTGCTTTACCCATGGAAATGCTTTTGAAAATTACCTTGTTTTTGACTAAAATGCAGAAAGAATTTCCTTATCGGGCCATGAAAGAATAGGACCCAAGTCACAGCAGAAGACTGGTTCATTGGCAATCTTCTGCTTCAGAACACTCTATGATGGAGCATGCAAAAGGTCATGTGCTCTAGCACTATCACAAAAAAACATTTTTCTTTAGGGAGTATATTTTACAGCTGGCAGCAACAAAAGGGGTTAAAGCAGGCCCAGATATAGGCATAAGCAAACAAAGCAACTACCCCCGATGCCAAATTTTCATAGGTGATAGAGGGTTGCGCCACTTCCTTGATTCTTTCTGGGCCTTCTCCCACTGTGGCGCTGGCCCCTCAGCAGCAGCTACTTCAAAAAAAAATTCAGCATGGAGCTTGGTAACCATTGGGCACTTACAGGCCCAGCAGTGTACTACCCCTTGCACAGGTTTCCATAGCAACAGGAAACCCGTGCGGGGGGGGGGAGGGCTGTGTGCCACTAGGCCTGTCAGCATGATGAGCGGCATTCCCAGGCCTCTCATGATGAATATTTTAAGTAGCTGCTGCTGCTGCAGGCTTGCACCAGGACTCTGAGTTGAGAGAAGTATCTGGGCAGGGAAGGTCCAGGTTTTCCAGCAACTATGATGATTTGGGGGGGGAAGGGGGAAGAAAGGAACATCCCCCTGCAAGCTATGAATATTTCTGAGGGGTGACCCCCCCCCCCCCCTCACCCCCTTTTGCCTATGGGCACCGGCTTATTACATGCATCCCTAAGGTAAGAGAGAGATAGTTGCTTGAAAACTTTAAAATATACTTAGAAAATATTGTCTCCTTTATAAGCACATTTCAAACATTTACTTCAGTGAGCAAAATCTTGATCCAGGCCGGAAGCAGTCGGTTGTTCAGGTCCTCGGCTTTTCCATGTCCTGAGATTGAAAGGCCATGAACTATGTTTCCCAATGACAGAGCCAAACCGGGAGTCTAAGAGAAAAATAAAACGAAAGATGCCATTTGCAACGCTTTTTTCTTTTATAAATATAACCACGTTTTAAGAAAGAAGTTTGCTTGATGAGAGACACCTGTTTATTTCTGTCTGACGTTAAAGCTAGACAAAAATATATTCTACCAGTATTTGCTGGATCCTCCAAAATTCTTACTTTACTTTATTTTTTTGGATTATTACCTGCCTTTTTGAATAAGAAATTCACTCAAAGCAGGGCTACAACATATTAGCATACACAACATGCAAAGAGAGATTGGTTTCAGCTTAACAATTTTAGTCTTGAGGTGGTGAACAGTAAGGATTAAACCGGGAACAAACATCTCAGCAAAACAGCAGAGGGTAGCAACACATAATGTTGCCAGTCAGGTTAATTTATTTATTATTTTATTTAACAGTTTTATATACCGCAGTTCAGGTAACAATGTTACTAATCACTTCGGTTCACATTTCAACAATTACAATGACAATATAACGCATAGCTTATAATGTCTTACATAGAACAGGGGATGAACTTGGAGAAAGTTAACAAATAAGGGAGCAGGCTTTGGCTACTTTCTGGGGTGGAGTTAGTTATGGGTTTGGCCGTGAAGGCCTGGCAGAAGAGCCAGGCTTTTTGCTTGCTTCTTAAAGTGGGAGCAGTCATGCATTCGGCAGAGCTCTTCTGGGAGAGAGTTCCATAGGTTAGGGGCCGAGAAAGATCGTCGGCAGATATCTGTTCTTTTGATTTCCTTTGTCAAAGGAGTTGTTATGGAAGCGACAAGTGAGGACCTTTGTGTTTTGGAGGCATGTAGGCCATCCTTTCTTGCAAGTAAAAATAGTCATATCTTCTTAGAGACTTGAAAATCAGCATCAGGGCTTTAAATTTGGTGGTGTAGGAGACTTGTAGCCATTGTAATTTATGTTGGACAGGTGCGATATGGATATCCAGCTTGCTTCTCGCTGTCAATCATACAGTGGAGTTTTGTATTAGCAGGAGTTTGCAAAGGGACTTATCTGCATTACAGTAATCCAATTGTTTGGCTACCATGGCATGGACTACTGTGAGTAGGTTCATTTTCTTGATGAGAAGATGGAGTCATCATAGATTAATTTAAAGAGGCAGTTCTTCACTGTTGTCTGGATTTATGGGAGCATGGTTAGTTCTGAATCCAGCAAGATTCCAAGACTTTTCACCTATGTTTTTAGAGGGAACTCTGTTTCCAAATGGGATTTTCAAATCAAAGACATCTCTGCTTGTGTTTTGTATCTAGATACTCTCCATTTTGTTGGGATTCATATGAGTTTATTTTTAATTCATTCTAGGATGCCTGTGAGACATGTACTTAGATTTTCTCTCTTATACTTTTTTTTTTTTTTTTTAGAGCTGTTGATTAATAGTAGAAGCTGGACATCAAATGCATAGATGAAGGCTTTTTTATATCAAAAGTTTGTATCAGCTGTGCTAGTAGTCTGAGACTGATATGGAAAAGTACTGGTGATAATACAGAAAACTGGGGAACCCCCCACAGGTCAATGTCCAGGATGCCAACAAGGTGTCAATGAAATGTACAAATTTTTTCCTGTCAAATAGAAATGAATTAAGCCAGATCAGGACCTTGCCTCTTAGGCAGGCTTCTGCTAGCTGTGATGGCATGATTTTGTGATCTACAGTCTCAAAAGCTGCTAAGAAATCCAACAGCACTAGAACCTCTGCCTGGCTTCTAGCGGTATATGAGTAGATCATGCAACAGGACAATAAGGACCGTACCTGTTCTGTAACAGTATCTGAATCTGGATTGGCAAGGATCTAGCCAATTTCTCTTTGCCAGATGGTCATATTCCATGAGTTTGCATGGAATATTCTACGAGTTTCCCCAGTTATAGAATGTTAGACACTGGGTGGTAATTTACAGACTTATTTGAATCCAGGTTGGCCTTTTTTAGTAATGGCCAAAGCAGGGCTTTTTTCACATTTATAAGTAGTAATTCCTCAGAGAGGGAGGTGCTTACAATTTTGGATGCTCAGGTTATGAGGCATAACCTGGGTATCTTTTGGTCCAGATAAGGCGGCAGGCCAAAAGAGAATTCGAAAAGAAGATTGCCAGAGAGACAAAAAACCAAAATAAAATATTTTTTCAAGCAAATTTGAAACAAGAAGCCTGTGAGGGAGACAGCTGGATCACTAGATGACCAAGAGGTACTTCAATTCATGATTATAAGATTCGGGCTAAGGATCTTATATCAAAATTTACAGCATGGGGTTATCCTTATAAGTGTATTAGATATGCATAAAAAAGGGCACTGTATGCCAATAGGGAAAACCTATTGTTGTCTGGCCCATATAATCATATCAATAGGATGGTATGTAGTATCCCTTTTTCATCTAAATCTGGGGGGATTAAATGTATTATCCTTAAACATTGCCCAATATTAAAATCTTTACCTGGGTTTTCAGAATCCCCAATTTTTGCTCTATGAAGAAGGGCAAGAATTTAAGAGCTTTGCTGACAAGGACAAACAGTGAACATGATATGGAATGTGAATGGGGCCAGTATACATGTGGTGGGTGTTCAGTTTGTAATAATTTTTTGGTCATTAAATCATTTAATTCCCCTGTATTAAAATATCCGTTAATCATCAGGGGTCATTTTTCATGTAGTTCCATAGGGGTTATATATGCTATTGTATGCCCTTGTAATTTGGTGTATATTGGACAAATTAGATGAGAAATTCC
Source organism: Rhinatrema bivittatum (assembly GCF_901001135.1). Lineage (NCBI taxonomy): Eukaryota > Metazoa > Chordata > Amphibia > Gymnophiona > Rhinatrematidae > Rhinatrema > Rhinatrema bivittatum. The sequence continues at coordinate 479,692,609 of NC_042615.1, forward strand.
TCTACCTGATGACCATTGTCCCGCCAATGGGAAACAAGCAGGGCTCCCACCTTACCCAACCTTAATCGACTCTTATGAAGGTGGGAGCCCTGCTTGTTTCCCCATTGGCGGGACAATGGTCATCAGATAGAGGAATTAAAATTTTTTGTAATACAAATGTTTTCCTCCCAGAGTAGGGGGGAGGGGAATGCAGCATTGTGGTGGGTAGAGCAGAGATATATTTTTACATGGAAAACATATCAGCCCTATGGTCTTAATAATATAGAATGGGAAGCATTTTATGGATATTGAGCTTTTGAATACATAGTTTGTGAGTATTTGTATGAATACTGACCCCCTTCAAGTACACATATTTGTATGTTTGATTGGATGTTGGAGGGATCTTGGTAGAAAACATGGATATCATGGAAGTTTGTTTGATTAGGTAGTTGGAGGGACTTGGTGGGGAACATGGATACCATGGGAGTTTGTTTGGCCCCTCTGACTTAGTTATTGAGGTGTGAGATATTGGGGTATAGAGATATTTTAGGTTTGAATAGTGCTGAGACACAGAGGAGAAACGAAAATTAAAAAGTCGAATGGCTTTTTAAATGTGCACTCTGGTGATTTCTCTAACACATTTCACTGTCACTCTTCACAGGATATGAGAAAAGTCAATTAATCGGCATGGTGTGGTGTGGCATGGCTCCTGTGACTGTCCAGGAGAGATGAAAGGTATTGTAATTTGTTCCTCCAAGAAAAGCAGGGCTCGGTTAAGAAACGAGTATGAGTTTGGGATCTTTGTCTTTATAATTGTTATCGGCATTTACACTGTATGTTATGCTTTGGTTGGGTTGTGTAAATCCCCTATTATTATTGGAGGTGTCGGGTTATGGGTGTGTCTTGGTGTGCAGATTGGTTGGTTTGAATTGTATGGATGACGTTCTTGAGGTTACATATTCAGACGCTGCAGAGGAGTTGGGCAGAAGAAGACAGTCTCAGAAGATTTTTCTGGAAAGCTATATGGAGGAGAATATTGGCTGTGGATTCTATATTGTGAGTAAGAGTTCATTAGGGTGTATTGTAAGTTTGATATAATAGACAGTGTTTGTGAATGCATTTGTATGTCTTATTATTGTAGGTGTCCCAATTATTATGCAGTTTATGATGTTGGTATAACACCGTTATTTGTGAAGGTAGATACACGCACTCGATATTACCAAGATTCTGAGAATATATATGGGATTTTGTTATGGAGTTAGGTTTTTGTATTTATATTTTGTAGATTGGTTGAAGTTGAACTGAGAAGCTTGGAATGGCATGGGAAGCAGTGGGAAGGCTTTCGGAGCTAATGGGTGTTGTAATTTAGAAGAAAGTGAACAAGCTCCCTGAAGATATAAGAGGATATTTGGTTCGATGATTTCCCCTGAAGCCCGATAAGGGTGAAACGAGGGTGCTCGTTGGGAGTTGTGTTGTGAAGTTAAGCCTATTTAGTGGATTCTGAGACCTTGATGTTTTGAGATATGCTATTACAGGCATTGGAAATTTGAACCTTTCGGCATGATTGAGGACTATATTTTAGATAATGAATAGTTGTGTAACTGTTTTAGGGGATTTTTTTTCCTCATTTTGTATGATTTTATATAGTATGGTAGGATATGTATGTGTGTATGAGTATGCATGTATTGAGGTATGAATGGTTGGGAATGTGTGAGCGGTGTTAATAAGATGGTGGGAACATTAGTGGGTTCAAAAGTAGATATTTTGTGGGGTTCATAGTGGATGTAACACTATGTTGAGTGTGTAAAAGATTTTTGTAAAAAAATGTGAATAAATATATAAAAATATGATTGTAAAAATATTGAATGGTTATATTACATATATTCCTCTGATCATTTTTGTAGTACCAAAAGGTAAAAGGGGCATTTGGAGAAGACAAGGCCATAGCAGAAAAATTAAATACTTCAGTCTTTACTGAGGAATGTATCATAGAGATGCCTATGCTGGACATATTCTTTGAAGGCGATGATTCAGAGGAACTGAAACAAATCATGGCGAACCAGGAAAATGTAAGATAAACTGAAAACTAAAGAGTAACAAATTACTGGGACAGGATGGTATAAACCCTAGAATTCTGAAAAAATTATAAAATGAAATTGCAGACTTATTATCAGTAATCTTTAACTTCTCATTCAAATCAGTTACGGTAGCTGAGGACTGGATGGTGGCCAATATAACAACCGTTTTTAAAAAAGGTTCCAAGAATGATCTGGGAAACTACAGACTGGTGAACTTGATATCATGTCGATACTGGGAAAAACAGTAGAAGCTATTCCAAAGAACAAAATTACTTGTCATCTGGAAACATATTCAAAAATGAAATTTCAGATTTATTAGTTAAAATTTTTAACCTATCATTAAAATCATTCATTGAACCTGAAAACTGGAGGCTAATGTAACCCCAATATTTAAAAAGGGCTCCAGGGGCGATCTGGGAATCTACAGACCAGTTAGCCTGACTTCAGTGCCAAGAAAAATAGTGGAAAGCCTTCTAACAATCAAAATCACAGAACATATAGAAAGACATGGTTTAATGGAACAAAGTCAGCATGACTTTACCCAGGGCAAGTCTTGCCTCACAAATCTGCTTCAGTTTTTTGAAGGGATTAATAAACATGCAGATAAAGGTGAACCAGTTGATGTAGTGTATTTGGATTTTCAGAAGGCATTTGACAAAGTTCCTCATGAGAGGCTTCTAAGAAAAGTAAAAAGTCATGGGATAGGTGGCGATGTCCTTTTGTGGATTACAAACTGGTTAAAAGATAGGAAACAAAGTAGGATTAAATGGACAACTTTCTCAGTGGAAAAAGGTACACAGTGGAGTGCCTCAAGGATCTGTACTAGGACCCGTGCATTTCAATATATTTATAAATGATCTGGAAAGGAATATGACGAGTGAGGTAATCAAATTTGCAGATGATACAAAATTATTCAGAGTAGTTAAATCACAAGCAGATTGTGTTAAATTGCAGGAGGACCTTCTGAAACTGGAAAATTGGGCATCCAAATGGCAGATGAAATTTAATGTGGATAAATGCAAGGTGATACATATAGGGAAAAATAACCCATGCTGTAGTTACACGATGTTAGGTTCCATATTAAGAGCTACCACCCCGGAAAGAGATCTAGGCTTCATAGTGGATAATACATTGAAATCGTCAGCTCAGTGTGCTGCGGCAGTCAAAAAAGCAAACAATGTTAGGAATTATTAGGAAGGGAATGGTGAATAAAACGGAGGATGTCATAATGCCTCTGTATTGCTCCATGGTGAGACCGCACCTTGAATACATGTACAATTCTGGTCGCTATATCTCAAGAAAGATATAGTTGCGATGGAGAAGGTACAGAGAAGGCCAACCAAAATGATAAAGGGGATGGAACAGCTCCCCTATGAGGAAAGACTAAAGAGGTTAGGGCTTTTCAGCTTGGAGAAGAAACGACTGAGGGGGGATATGATAGAGGTCTTTAAAATTATGAGAGGTCTAGAACGGGTAAATGTGAATCGGCTATTTACTCTTTCGGATAATAGAAGGACTGGGGGCACTCTATGAAGTTAACATTTAAAACTAATCGGAGAAAATTCTTTTTCACTCAACACAGAATTAAACTCTGGAATTTGTTGCCAGGGGATATGGTTAGTGCAGCTGGGTTTAAAAAAGGTTTGGATAAGTTCTTGGAGGAGAAGTCATAGAGATGACTTACAAAATAGCCACTGCTATTACTAGCAAGAGTAGCGTAGGATATACTTAGTTTTTGGGTACTTGCCAGGTTCCTGTAATCTGGTTTGGCCACTGTTGGAAACAGGATGCTGGGCTTGATGGACCCTTGGTCTGACCCAGTATGGCAATTTCTTATGTTCTTATGTTCTAATGGAGCGAAACCAACATGAATTTAGCAAAGAGAAATGCTGTCTTAGAAATTTGTTAGATTGTTTGAAGGATTTAATACACATGTGAACAAAAATGTTTTTGGATTTTCAAAAGGCATTTGACAAAGATTCTAATGAGATGCATCAGAAACTTAAAGCATCATGGTAACTGGCTAAAAAATAGGAATCAGAGTAGAATTGAAGTCTCATTTCTCTCAATGAAGAAAAGTAAATAGTGGAGTGCCCAGGGATCTGTATTGGGACTGATGCATTTTAAATGATCTAGAAGAGTGATGAGTGAGGTTATCAAATTTGGAGATGACACGTTATTCAAAGTAATTAAATATAAATTGATTGGCGGTATTATGAGACTAGAAGACTGAGCATCTAAATGGCAGATTATGTTTAATGTGAACAAGTGCAAAGTGATGCATATAGGAAAGAAACATAGAAACATAGAAATGATGGCAGAAGAAGACCAAATGGCCCATCCAGTCTGCCCAGCAAGCTTCCCTCATTTCTTCTCTCATACTTATCTGTTTCTCTTAGCTCTTGGTTCTAATTCCCTTCCACCCCCGCCATTAATGTAGAGAGCGGTGATGGAGCTGCATCCAAGTGAAATATCTAGCTTGATTAGTTAGAGGTAGTAGGGGTAGTAACCGCCGCAATAAGCAAGCTACACCCATGCTTATTTGTTTTTACCCAGATTATGTTATACAGCCCTTATTGGTTGTTTATCTTCTCCCTGCCGTTGAAGCAGGGAGCTATGCTGGATATGCGTGAGGTATCAGTTTTTTTCTTCTCCCCTGCCGTTGAAGCAGAGAGCTATGCTGGATATGCATCGAAAGTGAAGTATCAGGCACATTTGGTTTGGGGTAGTAACCGCCGTAACAAGCCAGCTACTCCCCGCTTTGTGAGTGTGAATCCTTTTTTCTTCTCCCCTGCCGTTGAAGTTATGCTGGATATGCGTGAAGTATCAGTTTTTCTTTTCCCCTGCCGTTGAAGCAGAGAGCTATGCTGGAAATTCGTGATGTATCAGTCTTTCTCCTATGCCATTGAAGCAGAGAGCCATGCTGGATATGCGTCGAGAGTGAAGTATCAGGTACATTTGGTTTGGGGTAGTAACCGCCGTAACAAGCCAGCTACTCCCCGCTTTGTGAGTGCGAACCCTTTTTCTTCTCCCCTGCCGTTTAAGCAGAGAGCTCTGCTGGATGTGTGAAGTAACAGTTTTTCTTTTCCCCTGCTGTTGAAGCAGAGAACTATGCTGGATATGCATTGAAAGTGAAGTATAAGAATGGAGTGATCAAGCTAGTTGAAAGGCATCAGGAATAGAGGAAGGTGGAGGTAGTAATTTGGATATTTGGTTTGGGGTAGTAACCGCCGTAACAAGCCAGCTACTCCCGTCTTTGTGAGTGCAAATCCTTTTTTCCACATTTCCTCTTGCTGTTGAAGCTTAGAGTGATGTTGGAGTCACAGTAACCATGTGTATGTTTATTGAATAAGGGTATTGTCTCCAGGCAGTAGCCATCATTCTGGCGAGTCACCTACTCTTCCATTGGCGGCCTCTTGACTTTATGGATCCACAGTGTTTATCCCACGCCCCTTTGAAGTCCTTCACAGTTCTGGTCTTCACCACTTCCTCCGGAAGGGCATTCCAGGCATCCACCACCCTCTCCGTGAAGAAATACTTCCTGACATTGGTTCTGAATCTTCCTCCCTGGAGCTTCAAATCGTGACCCCTGGTTCTGCTGATTTTTTTCTTATGGTAAAGGTTTGTTGTTGCCTTTGGATCATTAAAACCTTTCAAGTATCTGAAAGTCTGTATCATATCACCTCTGCTCCTCCTTTCCTCCAGGGTGTACATATTTAGATTCTTCAATCTCTCCTCGTACGTCATGCGATGAAGATCCTCCACCTTCCTGGTGGCCCTTCTCTGTACCGCTTCCATCTTGTCTTTGTCTTTTTGTAGATACGGTCTCCAGAACTGAACACAGTACTCCAGGTGAGGCCTCACCAAGGACCTGTACAAGGGAATAATCACTTCCCTTTTCTTACTCGATATTCCTCTCTCTATGCAGCCCAGCATTCTTCTGGCTTTTGCTATCGCCTTGTCGCATTGTTTCGCAGACTTCATATCATTAGACACTATCACCCCAAGGTCCCTCTCCTGCGCCGTGCACGTCAGCCTTTCCCCCCCCATCGAATACAGTTCATTCGGATTTCCGCTCCCCATATGCATGACTTTGCACTTCTTGGCATTGAATCTCAGCTGCCATATCTTCGACCACTCTTCCAGTTTCCTTAGATCCCGTCTCATTCTCTCCACTCCTTCCGGCGTGTCCACTCTGTTGCAGATCTTAGTGTCATCCGCAAAAAGACAAACCTTACCTTCTATCCCGTCCGCAATGTCGCTCACAAAGATATTGAACAGGACCGGTCCCAACACCGATCCTTGCGGTACACCACTTAAAACCGCTCTCTCTTCAGAGAAGGTTCCGTTTACCATCACACATTGTCTTCTGTCCGTCAACCAATTTGCAATCCAGGTCACCACCTTGTCACTCACTCCCAAGCTTCTCGTTTTATTCACCAGTCTCCTGTGCGGAACCGTATCAAAAGCTTTGCTGAAATCCAAGTATATGACATCGAGCGCTCTTCCTTGGTCCAATTCCTTGGTTACCCAGTCAAAAAAGTCAATCAGATTTGTCTGACAGGATCTTCCCCTGGTGAATCCATGTTGCCTCTGGTCCATCAATTCTCCGGACTGTAGATAATTCACTATTCTCTCTTTCAGCAGAGACTCCATTACTTTTCCCACCACCGAAGTGAGGCTAACCGGCCTGTAGTTGCCAGCCTCCTCCCTGTTCCCACTCTTGTGAAGCGGGACCACCACCGCTCTTCTCCAGTCTCTCGGCACCACTCCCGTTTCTAGGGATCTATTGAACAGGTCACACAGCGGACCCGCCAGAACATCTCTGAGCTCCCTCAATATCCTTGGATGAATCCCATCAGGCCCCATGGCTTTGTCCACTTTCAGGTTCTTTAGCTCTTCCCACACATTTTCTACTGTAAAAGGATTTTCATCTATTCCACTTCCCTCCAGTTTCTTGTTGTGTAGAGATGGTCCTTCTCCAGGGTCTTCTTTAGTGAACACAGAGCTGAAGTATTCGTTTAATATTTCTGCCATTTCTTCGTCTGTCTCCACACATTGATCATTACCACCTTTCAATTTCACTATACCACTTTGGACCTTTCTCTTTTCGCTGATGTATCTGAAAAATGTTTTGTCACCATTTTTTATCTCCTTGGCAATCCTCTCTTCTGCTTGATTTTTTGCCAACTTGATTGTTTTCTTCGTCTCCCTCAGTTGATACAAATATTCTTCTTTGTGCTCCTCCCTTTGGGATCCTTTATATTTCTTGAATGCTGTTCTTTTAGCTTTAATTTTGTCAGCCACCTCCTTTGAGAACCAGATAGGTTTCAATTTTCTTTGCTTTTCTTTATGTTTCTAACATATAGAGCACTTGCCTTGGTGATTGCTCCTTTTAGATTGGTCCACTGCTGATCCACATCTCTCTCGTTCTCCCATCCTTTAAGTTCTTCCTCCAGGTACTTTCCCATTTCCTCAAAGTCTGTGTTTTTGAACTGTAAAACTCGGGTCTTTGTGGTTCTTTTCCCTATTCTATTAGTGATATTAAACCATACCGTTCGATGATCACTGCTGCTGAGGTGGGCGCCCACCTGGACATCTGAGACATTATCTGCATTATTGAGCAATAAGTCGAGTATAGCTCCTTCTCTCGTGGGTTCCAAACTATATGATGCTGGATTCCATGTTAGGCATCACCACCCTGGAAAAAGATCTTGAATTCATTGTGAACAATACTTTGAAATCCTTGGTTCAGTGTGCAGCAGTGGTCAAAAAAGCAAACAGAATGTTAGGCACTATAAAAGAAAAGAATGGAAAATAGTAGAATGCCTCTGGATCAGCGTGCAGTTCTAGTTGCCCCATCTCAAAAAAGATATTGCAGAACTAGAAAAGATACAGGGAAAGGTGAACAAAATAATAAAGGAGTTGGAATGGCTCCCCTATGAGGAAAGGATAAATAGGATAGGACTCTTCAGGCTGGAGAAAAGATGGTTGAGATGAGAATTGAGAGAAGTTTATAAAATAATGAATGGGGGAGATTGAATCAATAGGGAACAGTTGTTTACTCTTTCCAGCATTACTAGGACTAAGGGACATTCCATGAAGCTAATAGGAAGTACTTTTAAAACAAATCAGAGAAAGTATTTTTTCACTCAGCGCATAATTAAATTACAGAATTTGTTGCTAGATTATGTGGTGAAAGCATTTAGCCTAGCTGGATTTAAAAGGGTTTAAACAAGTTTATGGAGCAAAAGTCAATAAACCACTATTAGCCGTGTAGACTTGGGAAAGCCACCGCTTATCCCTAAGTTATGAGCGAGAAGGATTGGATTTATGCTCTGAAATCTTACCAGGTACTTGTGACCCAGATTGGCCACTGTCGGAGACAAGATGCTGGACTTGATGGACTTTTGGTCTGGCCCAGTATGGCATTTCTTATGAGGCTCCTGTTTGCCAGCTTCACTAACTTAAATAGGCAAGAGTGGAAGGTGTAGTTTGTTGGGTATAGGGCAGCCATAATTTTATAAAGACCATCTTCAGTGGATAGCAAAATTGAGAAGCAGACTTACAATGTTACTGCATGCATAAAATTCCCTCAGTGAGATCACTACAGCTCCGTATATGGTGCCCCATTCCTGCAGTGAATTCAGACACCCGCTTCTTAATATCACAGTGCAATTGGTATTAACATTGCTCGTTACTGCACCCAAACATTGCAACAATTATTTAGCACCCTGAAGCAGGATGGAGGAGTAAACTTGTGGTTAGAGCAGCAGACTTAGAACCAGGGAAGCCAGGGTTCAAATCCCACTGCTGTGTGCTTGGGCAAGTTACTTCACCCTCCATTGCCTCAGGTATAAACTTAGGGCCTGATTTACTAAGGCTTTTCTCCCATTCCCTTTTGGAGATAGGGGAAATACCTACAGGACCTGAATGTAATCTCCTTGAAGTGCCTGAAAAATTTGGAATATAAATTAAATTAAATATTCTGAGCCCTTCAAATAAATAAATGGGGCCAAACAATGAAAGGAAGAAGCATGAACAAATTATATATATATATGTCACTTAATGTATATATATAGTCACTTTCTTTACATAGAAGTTTGTTCTTCATTGTGCAAGGGTGCCACTCTGTGGCCACTGTGCAGAATGCATGTCTGTATTAGTAACAGATTTAGTTTTTCTATAGAATTTCTATTTAATGGCCTAGTAAAGTCCACCAATTAAGTATATATAGCCAAAGCCATCTAACAATCTTTGAACTAGTGCTTTGAAATTATTAATTTTAAAGGCTTGCCTTCAATGATTACTGTTATTGGTTTTTAAACTATCATAAGTGATCCCAGCACATGCTCATACTGTTTCCCGAGGAATTCATAATAATATCAGTCTTTGGTGTGTTAGACTTTATTATGAGATATGACATTGTGTGCAATCAACTGAGGTGACTTTAAGCTTTAATGTGAGTAGCCTGATTAGCACAAAGAAACTTACCTAACAAAACTGTAGTGTAAGTAATCAAATCACAGCAAAACACACTTATGTATGAGCAGAGAAAATGCAGTGCCTTGCTATAATGAGGTCTATTTATGATGAAATGTGGGGACACATCCAGAATGGGCGAAATCCTTTGAAAACAGCTTGCCATGCCAAATAAAATATGTGAATGGAGAGGCTATGTAACCTGCTGACTACAAGACAGAGCTGTATAACTCAGAATCTGAACACAACCAGTAGAATTTACTTCCTGACTAAGCAAAACACTGATTATTGCCACTCCATCTACTCTTAAGCTGTTTTGGAGGAGGTAAGAAAGGAGGGAAGAAAATGAAGAGGTTGCAAACACTGCGAGATTGTTAAATGAGGAAAAATGACTGAGAGTTAAACATTGATTTGGTTTTCCATTTTCAAATAAACCTTCTACAAAGTTTTAGCTAATCATATTTCTGTTACTGGATTGTTGACACTTCTCGTGTCAGAACTTCCTAAGAAACACGCAGGTAAGAAGGATCGCTTTGAAGGAAGGAACATTAGATTTCTATCCAACCTGTTGATTGTGTTCTGTTAAAGTCCTCAGCTGGCACATGATCTCTTCAGCTTCTTCAGCGTCAATGATTCCAGCACCGAAAGCAGAGGCACCGACACAAGCAACACAGTAGGAAAGGACCTAGAAGGAAGCAGAGTAACAAATCTGCACTATTTCTTTTCTACAAAAGGGATGGAACAATATTTATTTATTTATTTATTTTTGTATACCATCATTCGGGTTCCATCATAACGGTTCACAACAATAAATAATAATGCACAATAAATATACTAAAATCAACTTCCTAGGACTAAAAAATAAAACAAATTACAACCATTCAAATACAAACAACTCATAAAACAATTAAATAAACTTATCATAAGACTATCCCTCCCTCCTCCTATCTTATGACCAATGTATGGTGGAAACAATAACACCCAAACCAATAATTATGGCAATGCAAGAGAAAGGCAAAATATAATCCATAAAAGGATTTGATTTGTTACCTGCCTCTACAATTTCGATCAAGGCGAGTTACAGTTAGAAAGTTTATAAAAATAAAATACACAAACAAAATGGCCTTAAAATCTGTGAAAATTCATGAGGTCCAAGGGAAAAAAAATAAGAAAAGTCACAACTACAGGGCTTAAAATGTAGAGGAAACAGATAAGGAACTCAACCTAGGTAAGCTGGCCTGACTCATTTAAGGTTCTGTGGTTAAGGGAGAGTTCTACTGTCATACTGTGCAGGAGAAAAGCTGAATTCTTGGCAGGTTGTGCTACTTTTCATTAGATTATGAAAATGATCCCATACATCAGGGGTGCATAACCATTTTGGCCTCATTCCACTCCCCCCTCTTCTCAAAGGCTGGAGCTCCAAGAAGAAACCTCCATCCAGATATGGTCCAGTGGCTATAGTTTGCCCTGTAGTCTGCCTTGGATACCATACATAAGCCCTTGAAATCACAAAGAACCCTTTCTTCAGCTGTGACCTAAATTATTGTTTCTCAAGCAGGTCCTGGATTACCTTCAAGCTAGTCTGGTTTTCACAATGAATATTCATGCACTAGCACTCCAAAAACTGTTGCATAACCAATTTCTCACTCAATTTATAATTTTTGTTCCAACTCCCAGACCGGCCAGCTCACACACCAGTATTTTGTATGGAACAATATCAAAGTGTCTACTGAAATCCAGATAAGCCACATCTACCACATGCCCCTGATCTCTGGTCAGTTCAAAGAAACCAATCAAATTTATTTGGCAAGATCTGTTGCCAAATAAGATTTATAGCTTATGATCCTATAACCAGTCCTGAAGTGTCAGAAACAGTTCTGGTTTTCAGGATATCCACTATGAATATGCATTAGGTGTATCTGCACGTACTGCTTCTATTGTATGCAAATATATCTCCTGCATATTCATTATGGATATTCTGAAAACCAGATCTGTTTGTGGCACTCCAGGACTAGAGTTACCTACCCAAGATACAATCACTAGCTTCAAGGTATTATGCTATTCTGTCATTCAGCAATGCTTCTATTACCCTAACCAAGATTGATGATAAACTACAAATCTCTAGTTTTCTGCTTTCTCCCTGTTCCCACCCTTGTAGAATGGTTGTACATCAGATTCTTGGAGGAGTAGCCTAATGGTTAGAGCAGCCTATGAACCAGGGAAGCCAAGGTTCAAATCCCTATGTCGCTCATTGTGACCTTGGGCAAGTCATGTCACCCTTCATTGCCTCAGAAACAGATTGCAAGCCCTCTGGGCACAGGAAAACACCTACAGGACCTGAATACATTCTTCTTTGAAGTGCCTGCAAGGCGGAATATAAATTAATAAATCAATGAAGCCATAAGCAGAATAGAGCTGTGAGGGGTAGAGTTGGCAACTTCATTAGCTCCTTCCCCCCATCCAGGGATGTACCCCATTAAATCTCACACTTCTGTTTAAGTGTTCACCTCACTGCCTCTATGGTCCATCACCTTCTCCTTCCAGTGTACATAGCTTCAATACCTTTGCTCAATATCTTTCTTCTGATCCTCCTCTTCTCTGAACCCACCTCCCTTTCAAGTCTTACTATTCCATTTTGGTCTTCCTCTTTTCAGTTATGCATCTAAGGAAAGTTATATCCCCTGTTTTTACTGTCTGGGCAATATAATTCTCTGTATGGGTCTTTGCCTAAATCTAAATGCCCTTTCTGCACGCCTTCGTTTCTTTTGCTAATTTTGCCTCTTCTTCTTCTTGTGCCTGTTTCTATTTCATGAATGCTATTCTTTTTGCTTTTAGTCTTTTGTCAGACTTCTTTAGTGAACCATAGTCCATCTCTTCATTCTCTTTCCCCTATAAAACTGCAGCTCAACACAATGATTTCTTATCATTTTAATGCTTTTTACTGCTGTCTATAGTTCTGCATCTCTTAGAGTTTTTACTCCTGGAAAGGATTCTTTAACATAATTATTCAGTTTTTAAAAGTCACACCTATTTTGGCCTAATGAAAAGGTAAGCACAACTGGCAAAGATCCCAGGAACAATACACATATTAGAACTCTGCACATGAAATGTTCTTCGTCATTTTAGTTGGGGGAAAAAGGGGTCTATTTCATTTTAAATGCTCTCTTTAGTGGATATTAGAAAATGAATATCATTTAAAAGATTTTTTTCCCCCCATATGCTTTAGGTGATCATGGAAATGCAGTAAGGAACAGATTGACTTCCACAGAGAACAAGTGCCTGCATTACACTGCAAAAAACTGGGTCATGCACATCTTAAAGGAACTATTTAGTACAACTGGGGGGAAAAAGACATTAAGAATAGAAATATGGTAGAATACTATCTCAATTAAAAAGAAACTATTAAGCAATAGGGATGGGAAGAGCTGGTATCTCTACTCAGTTTCGAGCCAATACAGAGCGTACTGTTAACCCGCCATTGGACGCGCATTTTCCCTTACCCCTTATTCAGTAAGGGGCGGAAAACGCGCGTCCAACCCGCCGAACCTAATAGGGCCATCAACATGCAAATGCATGTTGATGGCCCTATTAGGTATTCCTGCGCGATTCAGTAAGTAAAATGTGCAGCCAAGCCGCACATTTTACTTTCAGAAATTAGCGCCTACCCAAAAGTAGGCGCTAATTTCTTCGGGCACCGGGAAAGTGCACAGAAAAGCAGTAAAAACTGCTTTTCTGTGCACCCTCCGACTTAATATCATGGCAATATTAAGTCGGAGGCCCCGAAGGGTAAAAAAAGGGAAAAAAAAAGGAAAAAAATTTGAATTCGGCCGGCGTCTGTCAGGTCGAAAACTGGATGCTCAATTTTGCTGGCGTCCGATTTCCGAGCCTGTCAGTGAGCTTGAGAACCGACGCCGGCAAAATGGAGCGTCAGCTGTCAAGCCCGCTGACAGCCGGCGCTCCTGTCGAAAAGGAGGCGCTAGGGATGTGCTAGTGTTTCTACCACCGGACCTCATTTGAATACTGTATCACGCGCACAGGCGAGTGGCCTGTGCGCGCGCCGGGAGAGCAGGCGTTCGTTCTTCCACGGACTTTACTGAATCGGCCCGTATGAGAGACATGCCCTTGACTTTCCCAGCACATCTGAATGCTATTATAGGGAACACCCACAATATTTTGAGGCCTATTTTAAGCATGGCACTTAGATATGGGTAGACACTCAATAAATGTGATGAGCTGAGGAAACAACAGTAGCTCTTCCTAGGGTATCAGTTACAGAACTACAAAAATCTTCCATGTTTTATTAGTGCTATCAAAGTTATGTTTATGCATTTTTTTATAAATAAAAAAACATAATGCGCATTGAATTTTGAATGTTTTAATATGTCACTGTGGTTTTTATTTAGAGTTTCTGTGATAGTGTTTAGCTTTCTTTTGAAGGTGTATTCATTTTTTTATACCAGGTAACAATCAAATTATGCAATCTTATTTAAGCAATTATCCTTAGCATAAAACAATTTGTATTATTATCCTTAACTCAATGCAGCTTTTTCCATTAATATTGCTTCTTTTTTAAATGTTCTTATTTGATAACTACAAAAATCTTCCATGTTTTATTAGTGCTATCAAAGTTATGTTTATGCATTTTTTTATAAATAAAAAAACATAATGCGCATTGAATTTTGAATGTTTTAATATGTCACTGTGGTTTTTATTTAGAGTTTCTGTGATAGTGTTTAGCTTTCTTTTGAAGGTGTATTCATTTTTTTATACCAGGTAACAATCAAATTATGCAATCTTATTTAAGCAATTATCCTTAGCATAAAACAATTTGTATTATTATCCTTAACTCAATGCAGCTTTTTCCATTAATATTGCTTCTTTTTTAAATGTTCTTATTTGATAACTTCCTATGTAGCTTATTAGTAGGATATAACTTGGCTTTATTTCATGATGTTTTGCTTTGTTATATGATATCTGTTCAATCACTGATCGATATTTATTAGAACATTTAATTTATTGTTAATTGATATGTTCTTATGATCTAGTTTTGTTTTTGTAATTCGTTAATTTGCTTTAAATGTTTTAATTAGGCATTATTTGCACATTAGCTTAGGTGCATTACAAGAAAGGCAGTAAAAAAACATGTTTAAATAAATTACTATACTATATTATAAACTTCATGAGTGGCTTAGTTACAGTGTATGAAAATGAGCACAAAAGTAAAAAAGAACAAAGAAAAACAATACATTCTAAAAATAAAGGATAAAGAAAGAGAAAATGAGGAACCCCTCCTCCCAACAGAACAAGAAAAAAAGAGTTGAAAAGGCAAGAGAATGAAAGATAACAAATAAAAAAATATTTTACTTCTTGGAAGGTTCTGGTTTGATCCATGCTTTCTTCTAGGTATTTACAGAGTTTGCGGAGAGTTGCAGAAACATGGACCCGGGATTCCGTCTGGCCACTGTGACTCATGAATGAAAGAACCATTCCCACTCCTAAAATACAGCCGGTACTTGAAAGAAAAAAAAAAAGTAACAGTTTAAGAAAGTAGCTGTGCAAGTGAAGACTGGTTACTCTTACTTTGCTATTACACACAGACAGAAAACTGAGCTACAAAAACAAGTTGACTAATAGTTAACATTGAAACTGGATGATGTGTTTCCTGAAAGTTATAACAATAATAAAGGAATAACAACAAGAATACTCTCACATGCAATCAACATATAAAAATGAGAGAATTAAAATATATTATATATTTATATTTATATTTCAACAAATTGCTTTTATACAACTTTCAATATCTAATACATTCACATATCTACACGGAATTTAATACAATCTTCAATCACTATTATCGCTTAACATATTACACACAACCATACACATTCATACGACTTTCATGCAGACCACATCTCTAAAATCTTCCTAATAAGTGTTATCTAAAACACTGATTCTCAATCGGTGTGTCGCGTCTCCCGGTGTCCCACTGCCCCATTGTACCTTCCTTCTCCCTTTTTCAAGCCCCTGCGGACCAATTGGAAGTCTCCTTTCTTCCTACCCCCATTGCCCAATGGGAAGCCTCCTTCATTCTGCCTGCCCCCGCGCAGGCCAATCAGAAGCCTTCTCCCTTCTACCTGCCAGTGGGAGTAGGAAGAAGGGAGGAAGCCTTTGATTGGCCAGTGAGGCAGACATTGTTTAGCCCGGGGGTGGGATGGGAGGAATGGCAGTGTTGAACTCCCACGAAGCAAAGCCATCATGGGAGCTTATCCCTGTGGCGGCGAAGAGGAAAACCTGACCCAGACAAAACAAGGCTGCCATGGGAGCTCATCCCCGTAGCGGTGAAAAAGAAAACACAGCCCCAACGAAGCAAGGTCGCCACGGGAACTCATCCCCATGGCGGTGAAGAGGAAACCCGACCCTGACCGAGGCCATCACAGGAGCCCATCCTTTTGGCGGTGAAAAAAGAAGGCCCACTGGAGTAAAGCCGCGGCAGAACTGGAGAACATCCCTGCAGTGAAGGAAGAAGTGGTTTTTGGTGAGAGATTGTGTGTGTGTGTGTGGGTGTGAAGGGGTGCCTGGGTGAGAGCTTGTGTATGTGGGTGTGAATGGGTGCCTGAGTGAGAGCTTGTGTCTGTGGGTGTGAATGGGTGAGAGCTTATGTCTGGGGGTGTGAATGGGTGAGAGCTTGTGTGTGTGGGTGTGAATGGAAGCCTAGGTGAGAGCTTGTGGGTCTGAATCGGTGCCTGGGTGAGAGCTGGTGTGAATGGGTGCGAGGGCATTTGTGTGTGATTGAGAGCTTGTATATAAGAGAGCATGTGTTTCTGTGTGAGAGAGAGACTGGTCAGGAAGATGACCTGTATGAGAGAGTGTGTGTGTGTGTGTGCGTGTGCGTGTGTGTGCACTAAGGAAGAGGACTGTGAAGACAGAGCTTCAGCAGCCCTTGCTGCTTCTGGTGAGTGCTATTGGCCTGGAAGGGAAAGGAGTATGAGAGTTGCTGGAGAGGGTAAGTAAAGGTGGCTTTTTAAATTTATTTTTCTTGATTGACTGCCATTTTAATTATTGGATATTATGCGATATCTGTTTTGAAATATTTTATTGATATTTGGATATGTTTTAATAATTTTTATGCGTTTTTAATTGTTGGATATTATTCTGTTCAGCAGCTGTTTTGTAACATTTTTAGTATAGCTTTACAATTATTTCTGTGTGGGGCTCTATAGCAGCTTGGCTTATTCTGTTTTCCCAATAGGAAATGTATTAGTGTTTAGGGCCTGGTTTAATAGTTTTATTTCTTAGATAGGGTTGTTACTGTCTGAGTGTGTTGCATAATATGGTGTAACTTTGTGCGGGTTAGTTTGTGTGCATTATTGCAAATCCTGAGAGTCTGTTAGGTGCTATATTTCTCTTTCCATTTCTCCAGGTTCGCACTGCATGCAGACCGGCATTTTTGGTTTTCCATTCAGTTTCTGTCTCCATATTTATAATTTGTGGTTATTCTGTACTTGGTGAAGGTCAGTTCTGGGTGTGTGACCGAGGTGAGGTATTTTACTAGCATGTAGGCATTTGTATCAATCTTATTTGTTGTGTTTTCTCAATAGGATATGCATTAGTGGTAAATTACTGTCTTTTCATAAGGAAGGCTATTGTGCCTGGTAGTAAAGGGAGCTTGTTTTGCATTTACTGAGATGTCATCAGAACCAGAATATCTTATTTGTATGGCGAGTTGTACAGGGTAATGCCCTAGATCTGCTCTGCACTCATTATAACTTGGTGTGTGCTTTATGAGCCTTGGGGGACTGGCTCCTGAGCAGTCAATGTTTTGCTGATGTGCCTGCGGAGCAATGTTTTGCTTCACCTTATGACTTGCAATTTTTACTTCATGCAAGTGCTAAGGATCTCCCCCCTTATATTTTGCAGAATATCTTGGTAAAATATATGCAGTTTGGCTGGAAATCTGTAAGACAGAAGTTGTCACTCTCTTGGAAATTCACGCCCTGGTTGCCAATATGTGCTTTTCCTTGGTTTCTCCCTAGGAAGGAGAACATATTTTATATGGCTCAGCAATGCAGGGTATAATGCCTTCCATGATTTTATTGATTATCAACACCACAGAATTTATTATTTTCTTCCCTGTCAGGAGCTGTTTGGTTTTGAATCTTGCAACTTTTTTCAATATTTACTAATTTCTAGTTTTAGTAATAAAAATCTGGACCTCGGTCGGGTCCATTTCAAAGATTGTTGCCCTTTTTTCAGGGAAGGAATTAATCTTTGGCAGGATTACATAAATTTCTCTATTCTATCACTTCTTACAAAAACAGTTTGTATTCTGGTAGGGTTATGAAATCTGGATTTGGGGCTGGAGGCTAGATGATGATGATTTTTTTGACTGGCATTGCTGAGTTCTATGAAAATATCCTCTCAATTGGACTATGAGAACAGTATTTGTGCGTTCTCCATCGGTTAATTATCTCCTCTCACAGAGTTTATCAGATGAAAATTATTTCCTCCCTGAGATGCATAAAATGTTCCACAGATACTTCCACTTTGAGTCATGGGCTTTGCGAGTGTTCTCCAATTCATAGTTTTTGGGAATCTGGGTGTTCAAATTTATGTTGGAATTAATAGGGTCTATGCTTTCTTTGGCAGATTCTTTAGGTATCATGGGAATATTTTCTAATGAGATAACATGCAGCAACTATGATTGTAAATTCCCGATTAAAGGAACATGCATTACTAGGAAATGTATCTTATATAAGTGGATTCAGACTGAGGCGCCATTGTTAGATTTTTGGTTTGTGGAAATGTTGGGTCTTTTGAATTTGGAGTACCGGTCATGGACCAAGACCTTGCGGGGTCGGAAGAATGCATTTCCCAGAATATGGACCTCCTTTATTAAACGTCTACCAGATTCTCTACAGGGAAGATTTCAGCATGTTATTTCCTCAGATGCAGCCGTTTGATTTGTTTGTTCTTCTGGATTTGCCTCAGGTTCTATTTCAGGTAGAAAAGAGGGTGGAGTGAGTTTGAGATTGGAGGCTTTGAAACTTTATGACTCGATTATCTATTGTTAATATTCCTTGTTTCTCTTATGTTATTGCTTTATGTTGAAAATTCAATAAAGAAATATATACAAAAAACAATGGCACTGGTTGACCATAAGACTTGTATGTGTATGTAAGTGCAATTTGCGCATATTTTGGACTTTTATAAAATATGGAATACACGAGTACAGGCTACTTATGTGCTTATATGCTAATTTTTACATGCATGTTTTGAAAATTCACTTATTAAATATTTTGAATTCTTAGGGTAATAATGCACAAAGTCACTTGAGGCTCAAAGTACAGCCAAGAAGCACTTTTAATTGTCCCAAATATTAAGATTTTAAGAAAAGTAAAGCTGAGGGTTACAGCTTTTTTTTTTTTTTAAACTATGGCTTCTACTCTTTGGAATACATTTTGGAAATAAGGCTTGAATCTAACTACTTGTTCTTCCTATGAGATTAAAAGGAGAAGGATGATGAAAATCTGTTTGGTTACTTTCTTGCTTAAGTAAGGATTTTCTTTCTGTGTTATGTCTAGAAAACCTAAAGGATTTTCTACTAGAAGGAGTAATCCAATTCTTTGCAAGTGGAACAGAGTGAGTAGATAACAGTAGTATTGGGTTTTGGCTCCACCATATGGGAGATTTAGATGGTGTTCTTTAACAGCTTATAAGCCCTTGCCACCATCCTTAGGCGTGGATTTTCTGTTGACCATTTCAGAGGCAGCATGTCTTGCGCTATTCCCAGTTTTGGTTAATTTTTCCTGGGAAAACTCTCTGGGGTTTTCTTGAATTGAAGCCTGGGTAAAGGAATGATGACCAAATACCTTTTCCCCTTATTTCTGTCCATGGTTTTGGAAACCTTTTGTTATTTGAAGAAAAATTTTGAATCACCCTTCCTGCCTCTGGTTTGGTTTTCCTTTCTGTTTAAGAATTTTTCTATTTGTTAATTTTTGCTGATTGCCCTAGGGCCCTGGGATTCAGAATTTTTGCCATCTGGAGGAAGTGGTGTCTTGCACCATGCCTTTCCATGCCACTCATCATTTTTGTCGATCTTCTCTGCACTTTCTCCAGTGCAACTATAATCTTTTTTGAAATGCGGCGACTAGAATTGCACACAGTATTCAAGATGCAGTCTCACCATGGAATGATACAGAGGCATTATGACAACCATTGTTTTATTTGCCATTCCCTTCTTAATAATTCTTAACAGTCCGGGGGTTTAACTGCTTCTCAACATGGGTCCGTTTAACTACCTCTCAATATGGGTCCTCTCAGCATAAGTCCAACAAAAGATATCTTCGTTTGACCTTATAAAAAAGCTTCCTCAGGGACTAAATATTATCAAAGCTGTTTAACTTCTATGTGCATTTCGCCTTACAAGAAGGCTTCCTCAAAGACTGAATGTTATCAAAGCTGTTTGAACTTTCATGTCCATTCACTCATATGGATACAAAATATCTCACGTTTCAATCCGTTACTTTTGTAACATAAACAGAGAACTTCTTTTAAATACACACCGGCCCGCGTTTAATTCATTTATAAACCAGTGAAGTGAACTTCTTTCCCCGACACGCCAAAAAACTGAAAGACTGAAAACAGAAGTGCTCGCCTGCTGCGCTGCACCACAGAGTTAGAGAACTCGCTTCACATACTCAACTTTAAAGAAGACTACGTGATCGAACGTGACGCATTGTCGGGCACCAAGCCTTTTTATAAGGTGAAACGAAGATATCTTTTGTTGGACTTATGCTGAGAGGACCCATATTGAGAGGTAGTTAAACGGACCCATGTTGAGAAGCAGTTAAACCCCCAGACTTAGGATCCATTTTCAGAATTTATCAAATATAATCAGATCTATGGGGCTCATTTTCTAAGAGGTTTGCACGCGATAAGGGACCTTTCACGTGCGAAAGGTCCCTTATCGCGTGCGATGCCAGGATGGGGGTGGAGTCAGCCCCGGAAGAGGAGGAGTCGGGGCGTCACCGGGCCCGATTCTGCGCCGACGCCACGGACAGCGAAAAGGTAAGGCCCTTTTCGCGTCCTATTTCGCTCCCAATAGCTACACCTCCTATGGTGGCGCTATTGGGTGCGAAACTGGCAGCGATCGCACCGCAATGGTGCGATCGCTGCCGGCTAGTGCAGGCCCATCCCCTGTTTCGGCCCCCCGCCCCTCATTTCCTAAAGTATCGCAGGCCCAATGTGAAGAAATTTATGATCTGGACTCACTTTTTAGTATTGGGAATTTGCAATTCAAGTTTGGAAATAAATGATTTGTCAATTATTGTATTTTATGTACATTGCTAATTCAAATGCAATTTGTTTTTTGTTTTTTTTTAAAATAAGGGCATGAATGGTTGTATGTGTGTGTTAGCTTAGTTTTTAGAGTGTCTACATAGGTAAGTGTGTTATCTTGCTCAATAAATGTTATACATATTGTGAATGTGTTATCTCTCTGTTGTGTGATAGATCTATAAGTAAGTAATAAGGGAGTATTTATAATTGTGACTGTCACGGTTGGGCTCCGGTCAGGAGTCGAGAACACCACTAACAGGGGTGTCTCTGGGTGGAGAGAGGCAGGGTTGCAGAAGAGTCCAGATGCTGGCTGGTGCAGGCAGGAATGAATGAACCCTATGGGCAAGTGGGAAGGTGGAATAGGCAAATGGAGTTTCACACTGACAGGAGATACCTAATATCAGATGCATGAAGGTAAGGGTGAACTTAAGTGCTGATACTGCATGGAGGTATGTATGAATGTGAATGCAGGTACAGGTGTACAGGAAACTGGAACTGGGTGCTGGTAAGGATGAATTCAGGAAGCGTGCAGGTAAGAGTGATAATGGCTGGAGGTATAAGTGACCGAGAAGAGAAAACAAGACTGACAGAGAACGGTACAGACAAACCAGGACAGCACTGACAATGAACATAAAACACATAGGCCCGAAGGCAGCAGAGCAGGGCAAAGGGCCCGTAGGCCACGCACACACCCTGTAGGCAGAGGGCCCGTAGGCCACGCACACACCCTGTAGGCAGAGGGCCCGTAGGCCACGCACACACACAGAAGGCAGAGAGCCCGTAGGCCACACACACACACAGAAGGCAGAGGGCCCGTAGGCCACACACACACACAGAAGGCAGAGGGCCCGTAGGCCACACACACACACAGAAGGCAGAGGGCCCGTAGGCCACACACACACACAGAAGGCAGAGGGCCCGTAGGCCACACACACACACAGAAGGCAGAGGGCCCGTAGACCACACACACACAGAAGGCAGAGGGCCCGTAGGCCACACACACACACAGAAGGCAGAGGGCCCGTAGGCCACACACACATACAGAAGGCAGGGGGCCCGTAGGCCACACACACATACAGAAGGCAGGGGGCCCGTAGGCCACACACACACACAGAGCAAGGCGAGTCAGGTCAGAAGGCCCGTAGGCCAAACACAGCAAGCAAGGCAATACAGAACAGGACAGAAGGCCCGAAGGCCAAACACCGCAAGCAAGGCAACACAGAAGCAGACAGAAGGCCGGAAGGCCAAGCACGGGAGGCTAGAGCAGGGAGCCCAGGTGAGCTCAATGCTGAAGCGCCGATGGTACTGCTAGACAGGGTTATAAAGACAAGACTGGTGTATAGAGTAGACAGGAAGGAAGGAGCGGGCCAGCCAGAAGGACATGCTCGTGGAGGACCTCTGGTGGTGAGGCGGCTACATAGCAGGCATAGCCGTAACAGTGACCCTCTGTGTTAATTTACCTTGCTTAAAGATAAGCATTGTCCAATCAGAGTTAAGTTCTTTGTTTCAACAAAGCCAGAGGTAAATAGTTGAGCCGTGTCAAAGTTTATAATCCTGTTTTTCTGAAATGTCTGCATTTTCCAGTCTTTCAAGTTGCAGTGGAAAATTCACAAAGGCATTGCTACTGTTACTTCCTCTTAAATTGGTTTGATTCAGAGAAAAAGGTTCTTGGCATAACTCAGATTTGTGGCTTATTGCACTTACAACATCATGATTATCACTGGCAGAAACAGCATGCACAATTTTTTTTTTCACAAGCATTAGCATATGCATTGCTATGCAACAGTATGATACTTTTATAAACATTTAATACTGCGCCCTCCTCACCAGAACATTAGAAATACCAGAAAAAACAAATGATGTTGTATTAATGAACTTGTTAAATTGTTCTCCAACAATATGTTACTTAGCTATCTAAGGGGGTTATTTTCTAACCCTATCGCACACGAAAAGGGACTTTTTGCACGTGAAAAGTCCCTTTTCGCATGCGATAGCTGGATCGGGGCGGAGTCGGGGCGGCACCGGAAGAGGAGGAGTCGGGGCGGCGTCATGGTGGACGCTGCGGAAACTTTGCTGGCGGCGATAAGGTAAGACCCCTTATCACTGTCAGTAGTGCGCCCAATAGCACCACATTTCACGATGGCGCTATTGGGTGTGAAGGCCGGCAGCGATAACACCACGATGGTGCGATCGCTGCCGGCTTTTGCAGGTCTGTCCCCCGTTACCACGCGATTCATAAACATTTGCGATCTTAGAAAATCCAGCCCTAAGTCATGTTCTATTAATAACCGCAATGAAGATATTAGAATTCGTTTTGTAACTGACATATAATTGCTCACACTGGTCCAATCATCTTTGAATAGCAGGCATTCCCCAAGATAGATAGATATAATCGTACTACTACTACTGTCTGCTTACAGCTCCACAAACATAAATTATTATAAATTATTAATCCAATTGAACTTCTAAGGAGTCCAATAAACTCCATGTAAGATTTTACATCCTATTAATCTAGAATTAATATCTCCAATATAATCTTTCAAAAAAGAGTATTTCCATTTGTCAAGAGATAATGGTAAATTAATATTTGCCATTTATTACTGAGATCAGCATGGTCTTTCTTGAGAGATACAGCGTTAATGAGCACTGTTAGGAAACTATGCAGCAGAGAACAAGAAAATTAAAAGCAAATTTAAGGGAGGCCTTACATAATCTAATTCTGGTTTGACAATACTGGTAAAATTCCTCAGAAATGGGATTAAATTTAGCTGAAAACTCAGAAGGTTAATAGTAGTTTATAAGCAAAGAAATAGTCCTAAACTTTGTGAAATGTGAAAAAAAATAATGCACTGATTTTATGAAGCTATAATAGATATCAATTAATCTCACTCTTTGGAGAGACGTGACAAGTATATTCTACCTTTTACTGTACACTTCCCTTGCAAGCTAACCCTAATTTCCAAAAGGCCCACTACACACTATTATTATTGAGTGTTTTATTAACTGTCATTCTATGTGAGAATCACTAGATCACTACTAAATCAAAGACTACATCAAAATTTGTGGTTACATCCATATCATATGTAAAAATATTCCATCTCGCCACATCCAGTCCAACAATATCTAGAGAAGCTTGCATTTATCTTCTTAATGTTCCTGAGGGTCAATGCAGTGTGTGTGTTTAGCTTATAGGTTGCTAAAATTATATACCGGTAACTATCTCTAGCAGAATCTTGTGCAACCCTTAAAATATTTTTTTCTAATTCTTAGCTTTAAGATGCGATCTTATATCCTTCTCTCAATTTCCTTTGTTTAGTATATCCATATTTCCTTGTAAACATTTAAGAACATAAGAACATGCCATACTGGGTCAGACCAAGGGTCCATCAAGCCCAGCATCCTGTTTCCAACAGTGGCCAATCCAGGCCATAAGAACCTGGCAAGTACCCAAAAACTAAGTCTATTCCACGTTACCGTTGCTAATGGCAGTGGCTATTCTCTAGGTGAACTTAATAGTAGGTAATGGACTTCTCCTCCAAGAACTTATCCAATCCTTTTTTAAACACAGCTATACTAACTGCACTAACCACATCCTCTGGCAACAAATTCCAGAGTTTAATTGTGCGTTGAGTGAAAAAGAACTTTCTCCGATTAGTTTTAAATGTGCCCCATGCTAACTTCATGGAGTGCCCCCTAGTCTTTCTATTATCTGAAAGAGTAAATAACCGATTCACATCTACCCGTTCTAGACCTCTCATGATTTTAAACACCTCTATCATATCCCCCCTCAGCCGTCTCTTCTCCAAGCTGAAAAGTCCTAACCTCTTAAGTCTTTCCTCATAGGGGAGCTGTTCCATTCCCTTTATCATTTTGGTAGCCCTTCTCTGTACCTTCTCCATCACAATTATATCTTTTTTGAGATGCGGCGACCAGAATTGTACACAGTATTCAAGTTGTGGTCTCACCATGGAGCGATACAGAGGCATTATGACATTTTCCGTTTTATTCACCATTCCCTTTCTAATAATTCCCAACATTCTGTTTGCTTTTTTTTGACTGCCGCAGCACACTGAACTGACGATTTCAATGTGTTATCCACTATGACGCCTAGATCTCTTTCTTGGGTTGTAGCACCTAATATGGAACCCAACATTGTGTAATTATAGCATGGGTTATTTTTCCCTATATGTATCACCTTGCACTTATCCACATTAAATTTCATCTGCCATTTGGATGCCCAATTTTCCAGTCTCACAAGGTCTTCTTGCAATTTATCACAATCTGCTTGTGATTTAACTACTCTAAACAATTTTGTGTCATCTGCAAATTTGATTATCTCACTCGTAGTATTTCTTTCCAGATCATTTATAAATATATTAAAAAGTAAGGGTCCCAATACAGATCCCTGAGGCACTCCACTGACCACTCCCTTCCACTGAGAAAATTGTCCATTTAATCCTACTCTCTGTTTCCTGTCTTTTAGCCAGTTTGCAATCCACAAAAGGACATCGCCACCTATCCCATGACTTTTTACTTTTCCTAGAAGCCTCTCATGAGGAACTTTGTCAAACGCCTTCTGAAAATCCAAGTATACTACATCTACTGGTTCACCTTTATCCACATGTTTATTAACTCCTTCAAAAAAGTGAAGCAGATTTGTGAGGCAAGACTTGCCTTGGGTAAAGCCATGCTGACTTTGTTCCATTAAACCATGTCTTTCTATATGTTCTGTGATTTTGATGTTTAGAACACTTTCCATTATTTTTCCTGGCACTGAAGTCAGGCTAACCAGTCTGTAGTTTCCCGGATCGCCCCTGGAGCCCTTTTTAAATATTGGGGTTACATTAGCTATCCCTCCAGTCTTCAGGTACAATGGATGATTTTAATGATAGGTTACAAATTTTTACTAATAGGTCTGAAATTTCATTTTTTAGTTCCTTCAGAACTCTGGGGTGTATACCATCCGGTCCAGGTGATTTACTACTCTTCAGTTTATCAATCAGGTCTATCACATCTTCTAGGTTCACCATGACTTGGTTCAGTCCATCTGAATCATTACCCACGAAAACCTTCTCCAGTACGGGTACTTCCCAAACATCCTCTTCAGTAAACACTGAAGCAAAGAAATCATTTAATCTTTCCGCGATGGCCTTATCTTCTTTAAGTGCCCCTTTAACCCCTCGATCATCTAACGGTCCAACTGACTCCCTCACAGGCTTTCTGCTTCGGATATATTTAAAAAGGTTTTTACTATGAGATTTTGCCTCTACGGCAAACTTCTTTTCAAATTCTCTCTTAGCCTGTCTTATCAATGTCTTACATTTAACTTGCCAATGTTTATGCATTATCCTATTTTCTTCTGTTGGATCCTTCTTCCAATTTTTGAATGAAGATCTTTTGGCTAAAATAGCTTCTTTCACCTCCCCTTTTAACCATGCCAGTAATCGTTTTGCCTGCTTTCCACCTTTCTTAATGTGTGGAATACATCTGGACTGTCCTTCTAGAATGGTATTTTTTAACAATGAGGGACTAAAAAAGCAGCAAGGAAGGTTGCTTAATAAAGCCGTGAGAGCAAAAGTACACAATAAGCAACCAAATGTCCGATCTTATACAACTTTATTGTGTAGAAACAATGTATGCAAATGAGCACAAGAGCCGTGGATTTGCATACTGTTCCTCTTCCAGTCGTTAATTCAAATTTGATCATATTATGATCACTATTGCCAAGCGGCCCCATCACCGTTACCTCTCTCACAAAGTCCTGTGCTCCACTGAGAATTAGATCTAAAATTGCTCCCTCTCTCATCGGTTCCTGAACCAATTGCTCCATAAAGCTATCATTTATTCCATCCAGGAACGTTATCTCTCTAGCATGTCCCAATGATACATTTACCCAGTCAATATTGAGGTAATTGAAGTCTCATATCTGAGCGAAAGACGTTTTCAAATTTGTGATAAAGAAAAAGAAAATACCTCTGTTTGGAGAGACATTAAGACAATGCTGTTCAACCTCTACCTCAATCCACCTTGCAAACTGCTTGCTGGTTTAGGTCTAAAAATTTTTAATTTATGCTGATGACATCCAGTTTTTTATTCCAATAAAAAACTCCATGACTAATGCATTCATTGAACAATCTCAAAATGTTTCTGGGTGCCATTAACAGGTGCATCTTTTTTTTAATCATTTTTGTTCAGTTTGACACAAGGAATGCATCAATGAAAAGCCATGTATCATGGTCATCAGCTTGATACACATACATAACCAAATAGTATATTGATACAGTATTGTACTTTAGAGCTGGCATCATTATATAACACATCAGTAATATCAAGAACAGTAATAATACCAAAACTTTTCTCTAAATTTCCCACAATTTGCATCTCCCATGTCAAACTAACATTTTCTTTATATATACTGCATAATAACAATATTGTTACCAATATTACTATTATATCCATCTTCACAAAACACCTCATCACACTCATACTTCCATACGATACACCAATCATACCTCCTTCCATTCCCTCTCTACTCTTCATATCTCCACTCTCTACCAGCCACTTCCAAACTACCAATCAATTACAAATCCTTGAGCTTCAGCTAAAGCTCTTAGTTTACCTGGTAAAGACTGAAGTTAGACCATGCACAACCATAATCCTTCCCCTCTACATTTATTGTATTCACATCAATCCAATCCAGAATCATATAGTCAGTTACATCATAACCCTTTATCACTAAACATTTCAAAAACAAAGATCATAATGTTGTCCCGGACCAAGGATACTCCAGATACTATAAAATTTGAATTTGAAAAACAGTTTGTGAATTAGGAGCTAAACCTTTCGCTGAATACTCATATCCAAAATATAATCCAATCAGGAAACATGACATTATGCATGTTAAAACATCTAAAACCTTTATTAAGTACAGAAGATTTCAGAACAGTATTGGAATCACTGATCTTTGCAGGGGCAGATTACTACAATTCCCTGTTGCTGGGAGTTCCTGCCTCCAGTTTGCATTCCCTTCAACTATTACAAAATTATGCAACCCGATTACTTTCAGGAAAAAAAATATAATCATATTACCCAAGTACTTGCTGCTTTCTATTGGCTTCCACTGACTTTAATCTTAATTCACAAATTAACACCACAAATATTCCATGGGCAGATGCCACACTGCAAATTTATACCCTTTCAAGAATGCTAAGATCACGGAATAAAAGCTTCTTGGAGGTCTCCATAATTTGGCAGGCACACATTGGAAAAGTGAGAGACAGGACCTTTTCTATAGCTGGCCAGGCTCTGTGGAATACCCTGCCAGAGCAGCTTAGAATGCAAAGTGATACTAAGGCATTCAAAAAAGGTATAAAAGCCTGGCTCTACACACAGGAATTTGCAGTACACAGTGCAGCAGCTTAATGAAGAATGGCAAAACAGCAATCCACCAGCAGAAGATATTGTACTGTCCACCATATGTTTTGTTGTTCTTTGTTCTGTTTATTTCTGTGTATTATTCTCTTTTCTCCTATATTTCCTGTAGTTGCATGTTTTGAAATCTGTATCTATTTAATCTAGCTAGTGTTTTCAGACTCCTGGATAGTGTATTGAAATATCTGGTGTTAAAGTTTTAAGGGAAGTTGGATAGGGTGACTCACAAGGCTCTGCAGGGGTTGATTAAGAAGTAATTTAAATAGAAGAGAGAAAATTGGTCAGGTGCCTCTCCCAAGGCACACATACCTGTGCTTGTGACCAGAGAAGTTTCATTTTTAATTTGCTAGCCATAATATAGACTGATTTATGCTGACATTGTTTTCTTTTCTCCTATATTTCCTGTTGCTGCATGTTTTGAAATATCTATTTAATCTAGATAGTGTTTTTAGGCTCCTGGCTAGTGTGTATTGAAATAACTGTTTGTAATTTGGAGCACAAAGGGCTGCTATCTGTAGGAGTTGTTTGTTCCCTCCTACCCTGCCGCCCCCCCAGGTTCCTTCTTCCTAAACAGTTGATCTAAGGACTTGGTTAAGTACCAATCTAACAACTTGTATAATAGTCACTATTAGCAGAATGGCTTTTTTTTCAGGGTAACATTTGTGGTGCATATGTCCCAAGTCCTACCATTTGGAGACTTAAGATTTGTCCAATTTGTTTTCAGTTGACTGTAATGAAAAAGCAGGTGATGCATTTGAAAGAGGAATTGTTCAGATTTCAAAAAACCTGCCCTTTCTTGATGCAATCAGAATATCTTCCTTAGCTTCCTCAGAAGATTCAGAATGCCAAGAATAAATGGTTTACTGTGGAATCTGGTAGAACAAGACATGTGACTATAAGACACATCATCTCCTCAAATGAACAGCATCCTGAATACCCACCCTCACTCCCAGAGAATTCAGACATCCAAGATTCAGAACCCCATGAATAACTGGATTACAGTCGGCTCTGACAGAATAAGGCCTGTGATGAAGAGACACCCACTCTCTCGACTGGTTACCCTTACATAATGTTCTTTCTGCTTTGGAAAATGAAGCCACAGCAACAGAACATGAAGTGATATGCGAAAGGGAAGTAGTCACCCAATGCACGCAGAAATTTGATGGGGACACAATGGTTAAATGCATTTCAGGATGCTCAACTAAAATGCACTTCCTTACCAGTAGCAGGAACTCCTAGGACAGCAGGATGTTAGTCCTCACCTATGGGTGACATCATCCGATGGAGCCCTGCATGGAAAATGTTTGTCAAAATTTCTAGAAGCTTTGACCAGCAGACTGAGCATGACCAGCCTGCTACTATCCATGTGTCCACATGAAGTCCCCCTTCAATCTCGTAACATAGCAAAATATGAGCAAAAAAATAATACAACAAACCGAAGGGAGAACCCAACTCCATGGGAAGGCAGGTGGGATTTCTGAGGACTAACATCCTGCTGTCCTAGGAGAACACCTACTACAGGTAAGCAACTGCGCTTTCTCCTAGGACAAGCAGGATGGTAGTCCTCACATGTGGGTGAATACCGAGCTCCAGACCGCCCCTGCTAACAGGAGAGACCAGCAGCAGTGACCGAACAAGGTGCCAATGAGCAGAGCACAACACAACTACGGCGCTGTGGAACAGCAGGGGACTGTCTGGTTACCACACAGGCACGAAGCTTTGGGTTCAAGCCAGGAACAGGTTGCGTAAGGACGGATTGACCAAAGACACTGTCCTGCCGCCCATCTTTATCCAAGCAATTATGAGCTGCAAACGCATGAAGAGAACTCCAGGTTGCAGCCCAGCAGATCTCGACGACGGGGATTGCACACAAATGAGCCTACCGATGTCACCATAGTCCACACAGAGTGAGGCTTTACTCTGCCGGCTAGTGGAAGGCCTGCCTGCACATAGTAGAAGGCGATGCAATCTGTCAGCCAGTTCGACAAGGTTTGTTTACCCATCACCACCCCCAGTCTGTTGGAATCAAAGGACACGAAGAGCTGGGTGGACTGTCTGTGGCCAGTAGTGCGATCGAGGTAGAAAGTCAAGGCCCTTTTACAGTCCAAGGTATGGAGAGCCCGTTCTCCCAGGTGGGAATGAGGTCTTGGAAAGAAGGTGGGCAAAACTATGGACTGGTTGATATGAAAGTCAGTCACAACCTTAGGCAGAAACTTCGGATGCATATGCAGGACCACACGATCGTGAAAGATCTTCGTGTATGGTGCGTACGTAACCAGAGCCTGAAGCTCACTGATCCTATGAGCTGAAGTAATAGCCACCAGGAATATGACTTTCCAGGTGAGGAACGTCAGGTTGCAGGATTTCAGTGGCTCAAAAGGAGGACGCATGAGTCGCACCAGGACAACACTGAGGTCTTAAGACACAACCGGAGGCCGAAGAGGGGGCTTCAGCTGGAGGAGGCCCTGCATGAAGCTGACGGAGCACAGGTGCACTCTGATTGAGCTAATCTGAAGCCCAGACTCGGACAGATGTCAAAGGTAGTCCAACATCAGGGGAGGGGGCATGAAAAAGGGTCCTCGCACCATAGGAGGCATGAGAAAGGGTCCTCGCACCAGATGGAAAACTTTTTCTATTTCAAGCTGTAGGACTTCTTGGTGGAGGGCTTTCAAGATGCCACCTGGAATTGGGAGACACAGTCCGAGAGCTCCAAAGGTTGGAGGACTATGCAGTCAACATCCAAGCCGTGAGGGCCAGTGCCCAGAGGTTTGGATGGTACAAGGTGCCCTGATTCTACGAGATGAGATTGGGCGCCATCCACAGCCAGATGGGTGCCGCACTGACAGGTCATGCAGAAGCGGGAATCAGACCTGTCGGGGCCAAGACGGCATCACAAGTATCATGGTCTCTCTGTCCTGCTAAAGCTTTAGCAGAGTCCTCAAGAGGAGCGGCAGCGGGAAGTACGCATACAGCAGGCCCGATACTAAGGAGCAATATCTACTCACCTTGTGGTTGTGTGGGGAGGCGAAGAGATCGACATCCAGCGTATCCCATTGGCGAAACACCTCGGCCACCACATCCGGGTTGAGGGACCACTCGTGTGGCTAGAAGGAGCGGCTCAAACAGTCCGCTAGCATGTTGAGATGGCCTGGCAGGTAGGATGCTCACAGGGACATTCCCTGTGAAAGGGCCCAGAGTCCATATTTGTACCGCCTCATGGCAGAGGAGGAACAAACCCGTGCCGCCCTGCTTGTTAATATACCACATCGCAACTTGGTTGTCTGTCTGAATTAGGACGGCCATGGATGACAACTGGTTTATGAACGCCCACAAGATGTACCGAATCACTCGAAGCTCCAGGAGGTTTATCTGAGAGTGTGCTTCGGAGGCAGTCCAGAGACCTTGCATGTGGATACTGTTCACAATGGTTCCCCAGCCTTGAGGGCAGGCATGGGTAGTGAGAATCATCTGAGGTGGAGAGGGTTAGAAGAGAAGTCCTTTTTCCAGGTTGGAAACACCTTCCCACCAGGATAGACACACTCTTAGAAGGTCTGTGACTGTGAAGGGTGCCTCGAAATCCTAGGAAGCCTGCTGCCATTGGGACCGTAGGGTCCACTGGGCTCTCCTCATGCATAGGCGAGCCAGAGGGGTCACATGAACGCCATGTGATGGAGCAGGTGAGCTGGCACCCTCCAGCTGTTCCGGACATGGGTAGCCAAGAGAGGCAAGGGCGATCACCTGGTCTCAGGGCAAAAAAGCTTTTGCCTGCACCGTGTCCAGCCTGGCGCCTATGAAGTCCAGCTGAGGAGACGGGCATAGATGAGACTTGGGGAAGTTTATGACACACCCCATCGTCTGCAGCATCTGCACCATCAAGGTCAGAGCATGCAAGGCTCCGGGGCGAGAGTTGCTCTGGACCAACCAGTTGTCCAGAAAAGGGAACACATGCCCTGAGCGATGCCTGAGGTAGGCGCCACCACCGCTAGGCATTTGGTAAAAATGCGGGGGGCTGATGCCAGCCCGAAGGGCAGCACTTTGTACTGTTAATTTGCTTTCCCCACCACGAAGCGGAGGTACTTCTGGTGGCTGGGGCAATTGCAATCTGTGCGTAAGCCTCTTTGAGATCGAGGGAGCAAAGCCAATCTCCTCCTCTGAGGAGCAGGATCAGCGTTCCCAGAGAGACCATCTTCAACTTTTCTCTTATGAAAATGTGTTCAACGCCTTGAGGTCGAGAATGGGGCACAAGCTAACTTTCCTCTTTGAAATGAGGAAATACCTCAAATAGGACCCTCGGCCTTGTTGATGGCGAGGGACCGGTTCCACTGCGCCCGCCACAGAGGGCAGTGAATTCTGTCTGACCTGGTGGGTGGATGAACCCCACATGATGGACATGGGGAGAGGTTTCTGGGAGCCGACTAAAGTTTAGATGGTACCCCTGATGGATGATAGTGAGGACCCATCAGTCTGATGCAATCTTTTCCCAGCGATGGGTGAAGCTCGAGAGCCTGCCTCCGATTATGGGATCCAACATCAGGGATACGGTTAACTGACCTTCACTCCCTCACCGCCAGTCAAAAGCACGTGGCCGGGACTTGCTGGGAGCCGGTTGGGGTTTGGGCGCTCGCTGTTGGCAAGGATGGCCCCTGGAACCAGTGCGTGGCGTACAAGCCCGAGAGGCTGAGGACAATATTTCTTCTGCCGGTAAAAGGGCTTCCGGGAACCCGGCCTGGAGAATTTCCTAGCCAAGGACTGGCCTTCATAGGTGCTAGTGGACAGCTGTTGAAGGGTATCATGATGGACCTTGAATTGCGCTACCGCATCCCGGACCTTATTCCCAAAGAGGTTTTCACCTGTGCTGGAGAGGTCGGCTAGCCTACCCTGGACCTCTGGTCGGAGGTCAGAGGCCTGGAGCCATGCCATTCTCCTGGCACCAATACCACTGCCGCTACACAGGCTGCTGTTTCTAAAGCATCATAGGTGGAATGTACTTCATGCTTTCCCGCTTCGAGACCCAGCAGGGTAATGGCTGAGAAAACATCTTGCTGCTGTTGAGGCAGGCCCTCAGCAGTCCTGGACCTGTTTCCAGAGACTGCAGTTATATTGGGTCATATAAAGCTGGTAGGTGGCGATGTGGGCCACCAGCATAGCGCTTTTATAAGACTTTCCTGCCCAGGGCATCAAGCTCCCTGTTCTCACAACCCGAAGGGGCGGAGGCATGGGTACGGGAGCACCGGGTCTTTTTCAAGGTGGACTCCACGACCACCGGTTGGTGGAGATGCTGCTTTTCAAACCCCACGGCCTGCTGTACCAAGTAGGTAGCGTTGGCCTTTCTGTTGACGGGGGAAATAGAAATGGGGTGCTCCCACATGAGAAGGACAAGATCCTTAAAAATATCATGGATAGAAACTGCCATGATCTCCTTGGGAGTGTCGACAAACTGGAGCACTTCCAGCATCTTATGTCGCGCATCCTCCTCCATAAGCAGCTGAAAAGGAATAGTTTCAGCCATGGCCCTGACAAACCCTGAAAAGGACAAGTCCTTGGGGGGCAAATGGTGCCGATCCTCTGGTGGAGATGGCTCCAAGAGGGGGTCATCCAAATAATTCGAGGACGAGTCTGTGGCGTCATCACCCCAAGGGTCGTAAGGCCCTTCCTCCTCACTGGGACCAGTTTGCCATGGGCGAGGTCCGTGAGGGGTATCAACTCTTGGCTCTGATCATTTTGGAGACACCGCAGGCATCAATGGTTCCCCTGGCATTGAGTGGACCAGAGGCCGCGGTATGCCAGAAGCACCTGGCAAGGGCTTGGGAAACCATGGTCTGGGAAACACGGTACCGGCCCTATCTTCCTCCTCCTCGGACCCAAGAATCGGGATCATTCCGTTGGGCGGCATCGGTGGCCACTGGGAACAGAGGGTCCCTCTGGCACCGGCTGTGTCGGAAGGGCACTCAGGAAGATGTCCTGATGCTCCAGCAGGGGTGCTAGCATTGAGGGCGGAGGCTTAGGCACTGGTATGGGGGCCAGTGGCACTAGCAGCTCAACACCGTGGACTGCACCCTGTGGTCCAAGTTCTCCTGAAAGTCCGGAGTGGCCAGGACTGATGGAGGGGGATGAGGTATTACCTCGGGTCTCTGAGGTAGCACGGTGCCCAACACCGGTGTCGGTGGGGAATGCCTAGGACTACCGAGGGTATCGGAGGACGGGGCCTCCAATGGCAGGTGTTGTTTCGATAGTGGCCCGGCAGCTGCCGGTGTTGCTCTGGGACCAGAGTCGTGCAATGATGGCGACCAGTAGCGATGCTTGTGGGATCTCTTTCGGTGCTCGGCCTGATCTTTCCCTGGCACCAAGGAAGCAGAAGATCCCAATGTCCAGGAGGTCGGTGAGACCATCAAGGATCTATCACCATCCCCTCGATCCTTGGAGGTACTGGAGAGAGGGACAGCCAGGGGAAGCATGTCAGAAGGCTTTCCGCGACCTCTCAGCGTCAATGGGACAGACGCAGGAATAGACTGAGCAGACTTCGGGGCCCTGAAAAGTTTCTCTATCTTATCGAGGCACGCCCGATGCCCTTTGGAGGTCACCTGATCATGCAGACGGCACCCATGGATGTTGTGAAAGGCCCCAAGGCAGAGGATGCAAACCTCATGCAGATCCGTGATAGACATGGTCCATGGGCACTGGGGGCACCGAGAAAAACCGGTTGATGCCATGAAAAATACCCAGCATGTGGTCGATGACCGGTGGTCACCTCGGGGCAAGAGTTGGGAATCAACCGCAAAGTTGGAAAAAAGCAGTAGGAAAAAACCTACCACACCAAGGGGGCACCGACCGCAAAGGGGAACCCGACAAGGAGATACACAAGACCCGAAATTTATTGAGAAGAAACCAGAAAAATGGAGAGCTTCACGACCGCGAGGCAACTGCACCGTAGAAAAGAAGAGACTGAAGGGAGACCTTGAGTGGAGGCGCAGATAGTAGCAGGTTGGGCATGCTCAGTCTCCTGGTCAAAGCTTGTAGAAGCTTTCACAAATGTTTTCCGTGTTGGGCTCCATCGGATGATGTCACCCACATGCGAGGACTACCATCCTGCGTGTCCTAGGAGAATAGAAATGCAAACCAGGTGGATCAGTGGAATTATAGAAGAAAGTAAGAAATCTGATGTTAATGTTGACCTGTTCAATAGATCCATCTGGGAACCAATGACCTCACTATAAACAGTGTTCACAAGGTACAGGAAGATTTCCAAAATCTAGGGGAGAAGATTAGATATATGTCAAAGACTATTGCCTTTTCAGAAGTACTACTAGTTCATTGAAAGGGAAAGGTTATACCATATAGATTATTTCAAAGTCTGGCTCAAAACCTGCTGTAAAGAAAATTGTTTTGGATACATCGGAGGCTCGGGTCGTGACTGGAGCAATAAAAGTTTATATGGTAAGGATGGCCTACATTTGTCTGTGGCAGGAAAGAGGATGTTAAGTGAAAAATTCAGATTATACATTATCAGGCATTTAAACTAGGAAGTGGGGGTGACAGGAGGTAGCCAGTGAAATTGGAATGTCACCCCCAAGCAATATAGGAAATAGGAAGACAAAGTAACAAAATCAATAAGTTTAAAAAAAAACCAGAAAAGGTGACTCAGAAGAGCAGCTGGAAAGCTATGACCACAAATGCTCATAGTTTGAGCAATAACATCTCAGACCTGCAGGCCCTAATGGTAGAGGCGGAATTGGACATTGTTGCTATTTTGGAGACATGGTTCAATGAGTCTCATGACTGTGATGCAGCCATCCTGGGCTATAACTTAAGGAAGGACATAGAGGACAGAAAAGGGGGAGGGGTAGCTCTTTATGTCAAAAACAATAATCAAGTAACTGAATTTGTGGGGTAAAGCTGCAGCATGATGGACCATCCTAAAAAGAGAAGATGGTGCTTCCATTTTTACTGGTGTGATCTACAGGCCCCCGACCCAAACAGATGAACTGGACAGAGACCAGACTGAGGTTATCCAAAAGCTGGGAAAGAAGGGAGAAGTGTTGCTCGTTGGATATTTTAATCTTCCGGATGTGAACTGGAGCATAGCTTCTGCAGAATCTACAAAAAGTAGAGAGGTAGTGGGTGCCCTTGAAGGTGCTCTGCTCAAACAAATGGTAATGGAACCCACAAGGGAAGGCGTGATCCTCGATCAAGTGCTTACTAATGGGGATGACTGTGATATTCCTGAGCCGTAGTGATCATCAGATGGTATGGTTCGATATCACAAATAGGATACAGAGAAGTCATACAAAGACCTGAGTTTTGAATTTCACAAATACAGACTTTGTCAAAATGGAGATGTACCTGGAGGAAGAACTGGAAGACTGAGAAAAAACAGGTGAGGTGGAACAACAATGGGACACATTAAAAGTAGCTATTACAAAAGTAACAAACCTATATGTTTGTTTCTTAGTTTAAACTCTGTACTGTCTTCCATTGCCCAGGTTTTATGCTCCCTGTTTAATGTAACTTTACTTTCTACCTTGATGTTAATTGGTTTCCCCTCAGTTACATTGTAAACCGGTACGATAAGACCTAGTCTTGAGCATCGGTATAGGAAAAGAAATTAAATAAATAAATAAATAAATGTTAGGAAAGTAAAGAAGAGTAAGAAGAAAAAGAAACCGATCTAGTTCTCTAAGGAGCTGGCTGAAAAAATTAAGGCAAAAAGAACAGCATTTGAGAACTATAAAGGATCTCAAAAAAAGGAACACAGGGAAGAATATCTGTTAAAAATGAGGTAGTCGAAGAAAGAAATTAGGAAAGCTAAAAGTCAAGTGGAAGAAAGAATTGCAAAAGAGGTAAAGAGAGGAGACAAAACATTTTTCAGATATATCAGAGAAAGAAGGGAGGCCTAAAGTGGTATAGTGAAATTGAAAGGTGACAAGGAGTACTGTGTGGAGAGAGATGAAGAAATGGTGGAAATATTAAACAAATATTTCAATTCTGTGTTCACAAAAGAAGACCCTGGAGAAGGACCATTACTGGTTGACAAGACTGTAGATGGAGATGGGGGTAGATGCAACTCTATTTACAGAAGAGAATGTATGGGAAGAGAATGTATGGGAAGAGCTAGGAAAATTGAAAGTGGACAAGGCTATGGGGCCGGATAAGGTTCATCCCACTATACTGAGGGAGCTCAGAGATGTGCTGGTGGGTCTGCATGCTGCATTCCCTGGAAACGGGAATGCTACCATGTGATTGGAGAAGAGCGGTGGTGGTCCCGCTTCACAAGAATGGTAGCAGAGAGGAGGCTGGAAACTACAGACCGGTTAGCCTCACCTCGGTGGTGGGAAAATTAATGGACACTCAACTGAAGGAAAGGATAGTGAACTATCTACAGTCAGGATGATTGCTGGACTTGAGGCAGCATGACTTCACCAGACCTTCACCAGAAGGTTCTGTCCTGTCAGACAAATCTGATTGATTTTTTTGATTGGGTGACTAATGAACTGGATTGAAGAAGAGTGCTCAATGTGACCTACTTGGATTTCAGCAAAGATTTTGATACAGTTCCACATAGGAGACTTCTGAATAAAATGAGAAGCTTGGGAATGACCGCCAAGGTGGTGCTATGGATTACAAACTGGTTGACGGATAGAAGTCAGCGTGTAATGGTAAATAGAACCTACTCTGAAGAGACAAAGGTGTTAAGCGGACTACCACAAGGATCGGTGTTGAGACCGATTCTGTTCAATATTTTTGTGCGTGACATTGTAGAAGGGACAGAAGGTAAAATTTGTCTATTTGCGTATGATACTAAGATCTGCAACAGAGTGGACATGCCAGGAGGAGTAGAGATGAGATGTGATTTAAGGAAGCCTGAAAAATAGTCAAAGATATGGCAGCTGGGATTCAATGCCAAGAAGTACAAAGTCATGCATCTGGGGTGCGGTAATCCAAAAAGAGTTTTTTGTGATGGGGGGGAGTGAAGGGCTGTTGTGCACAAAGCAAGAAAGGGACTTTGGGATGATAGTGTCTAGTGATCTGAAGACAGCGAAGCAATGTGACAAGGCGATAGCTAAAGCCAGAAGAATGCTGGACTGCATAGAGAGAGGAATAACCAGTAAGAAAAAGGAGGTGATAATCCCCTTGTACAGGTCCTTGGTGAGGCCTCACCTGGAGTACCGTGTTCATTTCTGGAGACCGTATTTCAAAACGGACAGAGACAGGATGGAGGCGGTCCAGAGAAGGGTGACAAAAATGGTGGAGGATCTTATGAGGAGAGGTTGAAGGACCTAAATATGTATACCCTGGAGGAGAGGAGGTGCACGGGAGATATGATACAGACCTTTAGATACCTGAAAGGTTTTAATGATGCACAATCAAACCTTTTAAGAACATAAGAACATAAGAAAATGCCATACTGGGTCAGACCAAGGGTCCATCAAGCCCAGCATCCTGTTTCCAACAGTGGCCAATCCGGGCCATAAGAACCTGGCAAGTACCCAAAAACTAAGTCTATTCCATGTTACCATTGCTAAAAGCAGTGGCTATTCTCTAAGTCAGAGCTTTCCAAACTGTGTGTCGGGACACGTTAGTGTGTCGCCTGCAGTGTGCAGGTGTGTCACGCAAGCCTGGTCAACTCTGATGCGAGTTTGGGCTTTTTTTTTTTCTAGAGATTCACTTTTTTTTTTCTGTTTATGGGTTGCTTATTATTGGGTGATTTTTGCTGTCAATCGCGTTTTTTGGGGGGGGGCTTGGTGGGTGGAACGAGCCCAGCCATCCTTGCATTGGCTGCTGCTGCCGATGAGGCCTGGCCATGAAGAGTACTGACTGCAAGCAGCAGTGTCTGGTGATCATGGAAGGGAGTGAAGCACTTAACTGGCAACAATCAAAAGACGAGGTACATGAGTGTGGGGGCCAGACATGTGCTGGGGGGAGAGAGATGAGTGAGTGGTGGGCAAACGTGCTGGGGGGACAGACATGTGCTTGAGGGGGAGAGATATGAGTGTGTGGGGTACAGACATGTGCTGGGGGGAGAGAAATGAGTGTGTGGGGGTCAGACATGTGCTTGAGGGGGAGAGATATGAGTGTGTGGGGTACAGACATGTGCTGGGGGGAGGAGAGAGATGAGTGTGTGGGGGACAGACAATTTGTTTTATTATTGTTTCTCATAAATTATAACAATAACATGAATCTTGGAATATATATTTTTAATATAAATTTAAGGTTTTCATGAGATAGGTTGTGTCGTGAAACATTTTATTTATGTATATATTTAAGGAAACATACATAAATTGTCGAAATATGTTTCGTTCGTTTAACCTTTAACCTCTGGTTTACTAGTAGACTGAATTACTGTGTCCCGAAATTATGTTTGTCTAAAAAGTGTGTCACCAACATGAAAAGTTTGGAAAGTTCTGCTCTAAGTGAACTTAATAGCAGGTAATGGACTTCTCCAAGAACTTATCCAATCCTTTTTTAAACACAGCTATACTAACTGCACTAACCACATCCTCTGGCAACAAATTCCAGCGTTTAATTGTGCGTTGAGTGAAAGAACTTTCTCCGATTAGTTTTAAATGTGCCACATGCTAACTTCATGGAGTGCCTCCTAGTCTTTCTATTATCTGAAAGAGTAAATAACCGATTCACATCTACCCGTTCTAGACCTCTCATGATTTTAAACATCTCTATCATATCCCCCCTCAGCCGTCTCTTCTCCAAGCTGAAAAGTCCTAACCTCTTTAGTCTTTCCTCATAGGGGAGCTGTTCCATTCCCCTTATCATTTTGGTAGCCCTTCTCTGTACCTTCTCCATCAAAAAGAAATCAGTAGAACTAGGGGTCACGTAATGAAACTCCAGGAAGGACGCCTCAGAACCAAGTCAGGAAATATTTCTTCATGGAGAGGGTGGTGGCGGATACCCAGAATGCTCTTCCGAAGGAGGTGGTGAAGACAAAAACAGTGAAATATTTCAAAGGGGCATGGGATAAAAACTGTGGATCCCTAAACGCTAGAAGATGGAAATGAAGAAGAGTGCACAGGTTTTGGCCAAATTCAACATAGATGCCATTGAACCCTGGTCCTGAAGATAATCTCAAGCCCTGGGCACTGGCAAAATCTGCAAAATCCACACCGTCTGGGATTGTAACTTCCGAATCCTCTTTGAGGTGGGAAACACTCTGCCGAGCTGAGTATCGAACTTCGTCCTCAAGTATCCAGCATCTGGGTAGGGCTCAGGTGACTTCGCCAAATTTACCACCCAGCTCAAGGATTGCAACCTATCCATCACAGTGTGCACAGATTGCTGGCATACCTCCCCTGATTTCTCTCAGATAAGCCAGTCGTCCAGACAAGATTGAACTAGGATCCCCTTCTTGCGGAGAGCTGCTGCCATTACCACCATCACACCTTTGTGAACGTTCAAGATGCAGTTGCCAAACTAAACAGGAGGGCCCAAAACGTTTGTCAAGTCCAGCGAGGCCCAAAAAACTCCACTCGACAAACTGCTGTTATCACTGTCAGCAATGTTTCCATATGGAAAAACAGGGAATTTGCAGTATCACATTTCACTTTTTGAGGATCGAGGATGGGACAAAAGGCTCCTTCCTTTTTTGGCATGACACAGTAAATAGAGTACCTCCCGTGACAGCACTTCCTGGCCCCACTGGTACATTCATGCCAGCAACTGAAGGCGACACAACGTGTCCTGAATCGCTGCTTGCTTGCCTCAGACACTGCAGTGAGACACCATGAAAGCTTCCATGATGGGGCAAAAAAATTCTAAAGCATAGCCATCCCTTATTACATCTGGGACACATTGGTCTGAAGTAATCCTGGTCCACTCTTCATAAAACTGCAATAGTCGGCTTTTCACCACCATCTCAAGAGAGTGGACCAGCCTGGCTTCATTGTGAAGCCTTACCACCACTTGCCCCCTGGTCTGAGCCGTCTCAGGGAAGTCTACAAGTGACTTGAAAGGACTGCTGCCTACTGGACCCCTGGTTCTGCCCCAAAGACAATGCAGAAACCTTATTGGTGTGAAAACCACCACACCTTACGAAACCTAGAGCGAGGCGGAAGACTTCCTGACTGTCATCTTATCCTCTGGCAGCTTATTCCCTTTAGACTCCCCCAAAACCTTCATCAATTGTTTCAGATCCTCCCCGAACAACAATTTTCCTTCCTTTAAAGGGAAGATTACAGAGCTGAGACTTGGACCACATATCAGTTGACCATTCTGCAACCACAGCAGACATTGCACCGAGACTGCCGAGACCATATTCCTGGCCGAATTCCAGCTCAAGTCATAAAGCGCATCAGCATCATATGCAATCCCGGACTCCACCTGAGTTGCCTGGCTATTAACACAAGCGTCTGCTGAAGACTTCTCCCGAGACTTCTGGACCCAGCGTAAACAGGCCCTCTGCATCAGACTTCCACAGACTGCCACTTGCAGGCTGAGCGCCGAGACTCCAAACATCTTCTCCCAATGAATCTCTAGCTTATGTTCCTGCACATTCTTTAACATTGCCAATAAGATGACCAGAATGGTCATCTTTTTAGTGGCTGCCGAGACCAAAGCATCCATCTTCAGCAATTCCAGCTGCTGCAGGATATCCTCCCTGAGGGGATAAAACTTTGCTACGGCTCTAGCCACCTTGGGGCTCGCCTCCGGGAAGTCCCAATCCTGGTTCACCACTTCTTGATCCTTTTAGGGAAAGGAAAGGCTTTTGGTGGGCCCCGGGGTCCAACCAACACCGGATCCACCCTTTCATTGTCCTACTCTTCCTGGACCACCCTAATACCCAGTTCCTCCCAAACATGGGAAATAAGAAGCCTCAACTACTTACGGAACAGACTAACCACCTGCAAGCCATCTCCCTCCGTCATCGGAGTCTCTTCCGGATTAGCCATGTCCGTATCCCCATCCTTATCAACATCCACCGTAAGATCTGCTGGGTCCATCCTGATCCACCCCCAGACCAACCCCAAAACCATCTGCCAGGCCCCTCAAACAGTCCAGACCCAGTTAGCAAAGAAGGTTTTCTGACCCCCTGGACAAGGAGCCCCTCGGCCTCTTTGCAGCAGGACGAGACGGCTGACAGAAATGCCCTTTTATAGCCAGTGCTTTTTCTGGTTAAAAAAGCCTTATGCATAAGCAAGGCAAATTCTGAGGGAAAGCTCCATGTCATCCTCTCCCCTGTCTGGCCCAGAGCTCGCATCTCCTCCTGCCCCCCCCCTCCCCTTGATGGGATTGCCAGAGACAATGGGGAGGGGAGTCCGTCACCTTCCGAGCTGTAGCCCTTTCTCCTGCCTGACATGCTGTTTAGGTTCCCAGTACTGATCCTGCCAGGGTCTTGGGAACCTGTGGCTCCCCTACCAGCCTTGTTCCCCCCCCAGAGGGCCCCTCCCCTTCAGAAATGACTCACGGCACAGTGCAACTGCATTCAGCTTATTCCCTCAGATCGAATGTATCTAAGCCAGGCTGCCCCCTAAGCCAGGCTGCCAGCCCGAAAGCTTTTCTGTGCTGGGAAACCGCTATCGGCGCCATCTTCTTGCCA
Organism: Rhinatrema bivittatum; assembly: GCF_901001135.1. Lineage (NCBI taxonomy): Eukaryota > Metazoa > Chordata > Amphibia > Gymnophiona > Rhinatrematidae > Rhinatrema > Rhinatrema bivittatum. The sequence goes on from NC_042615.1 coordinate 479,735,461, forward strand.
CGCGGCTGGGGGGAAACAGAAGCCGTGTGATTGCAGCATGAGGGGAACATTACCCAATGCAATCTCCGGCTCCCTGAGCAGCCTGAAGCTTTCCTTTTTTTTAAATTTATGTTTTATTAAGTTTCAATATAGCTAACAAGACAATTCTTGTATTAGAAAATCAGAAGAAAGGGATATAGAAATATATCTATACAAAAAATAATAATAGGTATATATGCATATAACCCATTTCGGATCAAGTCCCTAATCTGGGGAGGATTACACAACTTCAAATAATGTAAAAATGCAATATAGACAAGAAAAAAGATAGCAATATAACAAATGAGGGTATCAATTATTGGACTATTATGCTGTTACAACAGTTATGGAAGTTAATAAGGCACCTTATCCAGATGGTAATTTATCTACAAGAAATGATGACAATTGTGAAGGTTGAAAGAAAACATATGAATTTCCTTTTTACTTAAATCAGCATTTACATGGGAATTTTAAAAAGAACAATGCCCCAATTTGTAGAACTCTAGGTTTCAATATCAGGAATTGCTGACGGCATTTCTGAGTCTACTTTGCAACATCAGGGAATACTCTCACTTGTAAATTTAGGAAAGACTCAGATTTATGCCTAAAGAGCAGACGCAAGTCCCAGTTTCTGTCCGGTTCAAGAAGGAAGGTAACCACTAATGTGGCCGGGAAAATTTCCTCAGATAATGATTGCTCCAAAATTGCTGATAGATTATCCATTTCTAGAACGGATCTTGTTGTGATGGTAAAGTCAGGCCTCTTCACATACTTGGAACATAAAAAGCTTTTACTATAGGTGGATCAGAGATTTTCAAAACTTCCAGGAAATATTTTTTAAGCATATCCTTTGGTGTAATCAGAGGACTTTTTGGAAAATTTATGAACCTTAAGTTCCGATTTCTAATTATATTTTCAAGATTTTCCATTTTCAAAGACATTTGAGAATTCTCCTTAATTACAGTAGACTGTAGAGCCTTTAAGGATTCTATCTTTGTCTTGTTAGTATCAAATAAGTTCTCAGTTTGTAATTTAAATGCTTCGAGAGTAGATAACCTGGCCCCCATATCCACAACCTTGAGTTCTAGTGGTTTATATTGGGATCATATAACTTTTCCAAGAGCTTCTATGGCCTCCCAAATAGATTCTAATGTTTTGTGAGAGGGTCTAACCAAGATAGAAGTGATATTTATTTTATTTTTTTTATATACTGACATTCGATCTGAGATATCACATCGGTTTACAATCTAAGTTTTGTACCTGAGGCAATGGAGGGTAAAGTGACTTGCCCAAAGAAACAGCAGCCATAGCAAATGAAGAAATTCAAGCAAAAAAGGAATACTGCTGGCAACACCTCTGGAAAGGAGCCTTCAGGGGATAAGAAGGAATCAGGACCCCTGGCTGACAGACCCCTGGATCTGCTGTGAGCTAAAGCTGATCAGGGATTACCAATCCCCCGCTCGCCCAGCTCAACCTGAGGGATGTCCCATGAAGGAACCTAACAGCTCAGGGAGCATCTTCTAACTTCTCTTCTTCTGTCGCTTCTTTCTTTCTTTTTAACTGCAGGTTTGCACCTCTACCATCTGCTGGAGACAGAGAAATACTGAGGGACTGCAGGTAGCACTCTCAGTTATATAACAGTGCCTCAATGTTTTTAGTTCTCTGCCTCCATCTGCTGGTAGGGATGCAAAACTCACTTGTCTGGGCTGATCTGAGGTATGAACAGGAATCTTGAGTTTATTGCTTTTTGTCACTGAAGGTTAACTCTCAAGATATTGGAGCTTCATGTCACAGAGGCTTCCATCTCCATGGTCATTTGGCTCCAATATAGACCCTCAATACTCAACAGTAAATAGTGGTGCTAAGTTTGTTCAGCACCATACAGAAGTAAGCAGAAGATTGTTTGCTCAATGCTCTGAGTGGGATTGAGCTGGTTGACAACCTGTACTTTGGAAACACCTAGACCTCAAGTAGTTGGTGCAGCTCCTTAGTCCTTGAGCTTCAGTGGTACTTTCAGTGTCAGTTTGGTAAAACCAAATTATTACTTTTTAAATCTTAAAAATGAGACAGTAGTCTTTATCTTGTGGGTCTGGAAAGCCCTCAAAGATATCCTACAGCAGATCCTGCAGTGGACCATTATCATGATCTCTGCCCAGATATTTATAAGAGGTCTTATGATAGTTGGTTATGGACATTATCTACTTCAATCTGAGCAAACTTGAAGCCACTGGACTTCTTTTCTGCTATCAAAAAAATTGATGACATGAAATTTAAAAAAAAGACATTTTTCCTAAAGAAAATTTTTCAAATTGTGTCTTGTACCGATTCTGGCCTGGATCAGATTAATTAAAATGTTCTTTAAGCAAAAGAAGAAATATTTCCAGCAAAGATGGCCAGGAGGAGAAAAAATGAGGAGCTCTGTCCCCAAAGACAGGTCTGAAGCCTCTACTAAGCAGACTTGCTGACAGAGATGGAAAAAAGACAAAGAAAACCTAAAAAGCACAGAGAACCTAGTTAATTCCAATAAGGAAGTAGAAAAAACACTAAGGGGCCTATGAACTAACTCTCAGCCTTTTTCCCATCATGACACACCTGACAGACCACACTCACATATGTAACACACTGCTCATTACAATTCACGGCAGAAATAAAAAATAAAGGCCCAGTATTATTTTTATTATTAAGAATGACACAAGGGAAAGATACATATACTGTCTGAACAGAAATAGCATAAATAGTAAACATCCCACACCAAAACAGCACCAATTTCCAGTACTCAAACAGTAAACACCCTACTTAAGAAAAGGCAACACTGAAATATTACACCAGGCCTTAAGACATCAACATACCTCCTATTAGGAAAACGGAACAAGCCAGGCTACTATAGAGCCCTACACAGAAACTACACGCCAGCAGAAAACCTCACCTGAATCACATCTGCTGACCCTCACCTAACAAAGAGACCAAAACGCATAACTAGAAGCATGCAGACAAAAACTGAATTGGAAACTGCAACAAGCCAGGGTCTCTGTATGCAGTGTAACAAAGGAAAAAGAGAAACACCACCCATCCTTATAAAACAAATCAAGAAATATAAAATCAGTAGCAGTAAAACCATACTAAAATAAAGAACAGATTATTTCGAAACAGCTGATGAATGGAATATCCAATAATTAAAAGCTCATATCAAAAGTTTCTAGAAACCAATGAAATATTTCAAAATAGCAGACACAAAGGCCCAATAATGAAAAATGATACAAAAAATGTTTTGCTCTGCATACCAGGTGCCCTGAGATTGTTTTGAATTAGCAGGAGGAAGGATGGTTTGCTTGCAATTTTCTCTTCTCTCTCTCCCACACTGGCTCTCAATCATTCACATATACACATGCTTTTTCTCTCTCATTTATATGGGCTCTTAATTATATATTTACACACATGCTGTCTTTTCACGCTTACACATACAGGCTTTTCAATCGCACACATACATGCTGTCTTTTTCTCTCACACACAGACTCATTCACATGTGCTCTCTCTTTCTCTCATTTACACACAGGGTCTCAATCACATACTCACATGGCTCCCTTCACCTAAACCAGCTCTCAATCACATACAGACACACATGGTCTCTCTTTTACTTATACACACAGGTTCTTAATCATACATACACATGATCTCTCTCACACACAAAGGATCTCAATCACACACATACTCTCCTTCACATATACAGGCCTCAATCATTTACATACATGCTGTCTCACTCACTCACACACACACAGCACCTCACACACATATGCTTGCTCACTCACTCCCCCCCCCCCCCCCGAACTAGCAACAGCAGCAGCAGCCTCCTCCACTTCCAACCCTAAAGGCAGCAGCAACTTCCTTCACTTTCAGCCCTCGCGGAGAAGGAGACCCATCGGCCGCGAGGTTGACACTGTTCTTTGTTTTTCTCCAAGCCGCGCTGCTCATTCCTCAGGCAGCGCCTCTCTTCTCTTCTTCGGGCCGACACTGCCTGCACTAGCATGATATCTTCTTCCTGTGCACACACCCGCTGCTCACCACTTGCTCTTCCGGGCTGCAGGGGGGGGGAAGAAGAGAGCATGCTGGTGCCGCAGACTCCAGCTGTCCTGCCGCGTTCTGCCCGGGCTGACAGCATTTTAAGCCCAGGCGGAGGACCTATTTTGCTCGGGAAGGGGGAGCCAGCTGGGACAGCGGGGGACCGGGAGGAGTGGCGACACACCTGCATGTGTTTGGCGACACACTGTTGTGTTGCGACACACCGGTTGAGAACCATTGAACTAAATCACGCAAAAAATGTTAAAACAACATTTAATGGGTGATGCACACAATTCTTAAGTGAGTTTGCGAAAATATATTATCCATAGCAAGCACACTATTAACATACATGCTAATCCTGTACAGCATCTTCACTCTAATTTGCCTGATCATAAGAAAGCACACACATGATCAATCCTCTTTTCCTCATGGCTCTAGAAGTGAATAAAATGTTATTTCATTGCCAGGATGAAGGAGCAAGTAACTCAGACAGACATCTTGGAAGGTAGCTTTCTGTGACCTCATTCATTTCCATTTTAATACCTCCAGTATCAATAGATAATTAATTGATTGACTGATTATACTGGAACACACAAATTGTTGTACTGTCTGAGGAAGCATCATTTTTCTTCTCCTCTGCCTCCAATGTGATCTCATAGTCCATAATGACTCATCTATCTGATGTTTTCAGAACAGACCGTAACATTTTGGTCCCCAGTAATGTTTTTTATATTTCAGGTTACAGAAATGCTTGCTTCGATCTGTGTTTACTGTCTTAATCTCTTTTGGAATCTCTGCTTTTTGGTCTTAAATGCTCTGTGGTACTTTAGAGGAGAGCAGTTTACTGATACAAGACGACAAAGCTGTGGGACACAAGTCTGCTCTCACTAGGTTTCCCATGTGATCATTTCCCCTCTCCTTTGCCAAAAAGGAACTGACAGTTGGATCACGCAACTGATAATTAGTTAGTAAGCATGGTACCAAGTTCTAAAATTCTAAGCTCTTTCTTGATGGCAGGCAGCAAGTCATGCAACTCAACGTGAATCCTTTGGAGAACATTAGAATTGGCAGTAGATGGCAGTGTAAGTTAGTAGATAGATACCCCTGCACAGCTAATTCATAAGGAGTGCATACTGTACTAATAAAGGAAGTTCATAACAATGAAAGCTAGATCTATGAAATGAAGGCAGCATGGGGAACTAGTGCTAGATAAGTTCTCACATGGGACAGTTTTTTCTCAGTCATTGTACCAAACAGCAGCAATTTTCCAGCAATCTCATTATACATTAGAATGGGAAGGAAAAAAAAAGAAAACTGCACATTAGGTTTTGTTAATACTAATTGTGTTCTACTTTTCTATTGTCATGGTTTGTAAGAATTTTTTTTCAAGACAAAAAAAAAAATAACACTTGAATGCAATCCTGAGAACGCTACCACTAGGTAAGAGCTGCTAAAATAAAACCAAAGACCTGTTGGCATATCCAGCCTTTGTTACACTGTGGATAATAAAGGTTTGAATGGGCAATAAAAATGAGGCCCACTTTAACATAATTTGCCACCATTTACAGTATCTTGTTTGAAAAGAACAAAGTCAGCACTACACTCAGATTTATACTCAGCGTTAAACCCTGAAGTCCCATTACATGCAGATTTTATGTGCTGTTTTTGAAAAGCTCAGCTTGTGGAAAGTGACAAAAGAAATTCATTCTTTTGATCTTTCCTTTGCTTTTCCATTGTCTCCCCTTCTCTTTCTTGCTGGCAGGGGTGACTGTTTGTGGCTGTTAATATGAAGCCTTTACGGCAGGCCAAGAGAGCATGCACATTGCAGGGAGTACTGCAAAGAGATGCAGCAGATACAGCTCTCAATGCACCATGCGCCTATTCCTTTGCCAAGGCTTCAGTTATTCAGGACTGAATCGGAAAGAAGCATTCATCCAGGTACATATCTCCAGTGCAGTGCAATTGTGATCCAAAACAAGCCTAGTCTCTCTTTGCAAGGAAAGTATCAAAAACTGCAACTAGCGGACAGGAACAGGAGCAAAAACAACAACTAGCAGACATTAATACCAATAACTCAAATTAGATATTCATATTGAGATTCCTGCAAAGTATAGTACATACATTATTGGAGACGAGGTAGTTAATAGTAAGGATGTTAAGGTGAAATAAGTTATGTTTTTATATTGATTAAATTTCAGATACAACACTCAAGCCCTACTCCCAACTGAAGGTCAGTGCAAAAGACTGGTAAGATTACCCTGGAGGCAAAATGTTGATATTCCATAAAAATAAAACAAAAGCTTGTAGACAGGACTCTGAATAAAAACCTACTTGTATTCCAGACTGGTATCAAAGCAGCAATCCTCCAGTGCATCCAAGGATTTCATTAGTAACAAGTTCAGTTGTTGACCAGATACATCACTGTAAAATAAAAAGAAAAAAAATTACCATTCAGCTCCATCAAATTCAAGGAAAAACATGGAGACAGGGTGCATCATTTAGCCAGAGCTGGTACATCCCAATAGGTGAAATAGGCAGTCGCCTAGGGCACCAGCCATTAGGGGGCGGCAAAGAGCACTCATGTGGGGCAGCGAGCAGCACCCATCCTGCTCACAGCCCAGAAAAGCGGAGTCTCTGTGTGTGTGTGTGTGTGTGAGTGAGAGTCTCTGCGTGTGAGTGTGTGTGTACAAGAGAGCAATAGTGTAAGTGAGAAAGAGGGAGCTTGTATAAGGGTGTGTGTATGAATGAGACAAGGAACCTAAGTGTGTGTAAGCCTGTCTAGGTGAATGAGGTCAGGGCCGGAGCGTGGGCCTGGATCAGCAGGGGGGGGTGGGGGTGTTTGCAAGGCAGAAGGTTCGCCTAGGGCACCTAGTATCCTTGTACCGGTCCTGCACTTATCCTATATATTCCTTTAGACCTGACAAAAACAAAAGACACTGACACTAGAGTTCTTTCCTTTGATCATGGTGTAGAAGTTCTGGAGAAATCTGGAATCTTTGCAGGTTGTGACACCAATTATTGTTTAAGAATTATCCAAATAATTTGCAGTACATGAACTTTTGAGACCCCACAAGCTCCTTCTTCAGATGTGACTAAAGTTAGCAGTGTTTATTGAGCTTCTATATGAGAGATGGCTTGTGAGATGTGAGCAGATATCAAAACCGCATTGCTGCGGTTTTGTAGAAGTTGCTTTCGCCCCTGAAATGTTGTGTGTGTGGAATAAGCAATGACAATATAGTTTTCAATTACTACTGTTTCAGTTAGAAAATCTGCATGAAAAATTTGCTGGAGTTGTAATTTCTTAAAAAAAAAAAAAAAAGCTGATCACAAGAAAATATTCTTCTGACAGATTAACTGATTGCTTGTGTGAGATAATTTCATTTAAGAACCTTTTATTGAAAACAAGTCAGAGGTCAGCCACATGGCTCAGTGTGGATAATTGCCACCCTCTGAAGTGGCTACATACTGAGTGGCAGTAAAACGCTTTAATTTCTGGTATAAATTTCAGTCTCCCACTTGGCAGCTGGCTGTAGCTGGGCAAGCAAACACCACCAGATTAAATGCTAGAAGCCTGAAAGCAGCACATTCCACATGAGCTGGTATCTGTTTAAGCACTGCTGTAAGAGCCTTGTCCTTCTGTATCTGCAATTAGTCCCTGCCAGCAGGCTAACCATAGTGGAGTGCAGGGCCCAAGGTGAGTCAGCCGGAGTGGGCGTCCCCTCTCCAGTGCTCCCAGCTCATGCCACATATATTCAGGGGGGGGGCGCCAGGACTACCGCTGTAACGTGGAGCCATTGACACCATCCCAAGGACGCACCAGTTCAGAAGCAGAAAAAGGCTTAAAAGTGAATTAACATTTATTCTTTTCCTCTATAAAAATATGTTTTCTTTCTCTCTCACTCTGTACCAAAGGTAAGCAATTCTGGTCCTTGAGTGCCATAAACTGGTTGGGTTTTCAAGATAACCACAATGAATATGCACAAGATGCATTTATATGCACTGCTTCCATTCCATGCAAATGCATCTCATGCATATTCATTGTGCACATCTTGAAAACCTGACTTGCAGGATTGGCATTGACCACCCTTCGCGCTATACACTTGTGAAATGACAAATTTAAAAAACAAAACAAACAACACCCCCCCCCCCTAAACTTTATAAACTAGCCACTTACCCCTAAATAGTAAAGGAACTAGACATGCAGCAAATGGTTTCATAACTGGAAAAGCACTAAAGCATGGCAAACAGCCTTGGAAAAAGAGACTGGGCCTCACTGTTCTCAGCAGGGCTGCCAATGGTAATGGAGTAGAATTTCAACCCTTGATGTTCACACATTCAAACCCAAGTGTGATGCTAGGACAAGTGTGAGCAATGCTGATCCTAGAAAGTGATTTGGTTTTCCATCTGGTCCCCCCTGACCTGCCTGTTTAGCAAACAGAGACAAAACCATGCACTGCACACCTACACTAAAATACCCCTGTCAAACTTAGTGTAGGTGTGCAGTGCATGGTTTTGTCTCTGTTTGCTAAATTATATTTATATTTTCGGCTTCCTGCTGCAAAAACATTTGGTCATCTTCGTTTGAGTAATAGATCTTATTCAACAGTTATTCCAGGTTTATGGAATAGCCTTTCTTTGGAACTGAGAAAAGTAAATTGAATGAAATTTGGGAAAAAGCTAAACTAGACTTTGTTGTTATTTTGCAGTTTTTGAAATTTTGTGCTAATTGCAGAGTACCCTATCTATGTACTGATAATTTTCACAGCTTATACTGGGAGGATGGAATTATCTATGTTTTATTATATTTTTAATGATTTTGTTTTAGATATATGAATTTTGCATCTTGTTTAAACTGTGATCTTTATACATTGTGTTAGGCGATAGTTTTATCTGTAAAGCCATTCAGAAATGCTATTAAATAATAAAATATTTATACCCAATCACTCATGTACCCTCTATCTATTGTAAACCCCAAATTCTGCTGTAATATGCTTTGGACTCATCCACTAGAAAAGTGTGACACAAATCAATGATGATGAAAAACTGCCATTCTGAAACCCTTTCACAATGAAATTGGCTATATTAAATTTCACTAAATGTATCTTATTTGATTTATATTCCACTTTTCAGGCACTTCAAAGCCAATTATATTCAGATACTGAGGATATTTCTTTGCCCCTAGGGAAAATTCTTTAAGAGAATTACTACTAGGAAAGGGATTTTTCTATAAAAAAAAAAAAAAAACAGGCCTGGATTTAGTTATAGGCAATTGCCTAGGATGCCAAGTATCTGGGCTAGAGAGAAGCCTTATCCCACTTACTTTAGGATCATGCACCAAAGGTACTCTAGTCTAATACCCCTTCCTCCGTTTAAAATTTTCAGGAGTTAAGATTTCCAGTCTCAAGGGAGAACCTTGCCCTTACACCTCATGGTCCTGCCTATGGACATCAAAATCTTACATCTGGCCCAAAAGCAACTATGGACAGACTAGCAAAAAACTGGATTAAAAACTGATAACCATTTCAATACTCAATCAACAGGCAACACTGAGCTCAGATAAGGATGTAATAATAGTCTAGGGACTGGACTAAGACGTACCAGTAATCCCTGTAATACGTAGTCACACAGGAGGACCATACTACAATCATTCGGCAGCCAAGGAAGGGAAACTGGATTCATCTGACTGTCCTAAAGAAAAGGAAATTATCAGGTAAGTAGTAATTTCTCATTTCTTAGCAATCAGTCAGGTGAATCCAGAACAAGTAGGATGTACCCAAGCTACCCCTGAACTCCCTCACTTATTTTAAGGCACTCTGCTTTACAAATGACTTTAAAGAGGCATTTGGAATTTCTGCCATGTGTTCTATGGCCTTTGATATATTTCTTACCATTAATAAACCCATAGTTTTAAAGGTATGCCTGAAAAATTATCTACAAGCACAGTTAGAACCCTCTGAAGCTCCGAGTTCTGAATCTAGTCCAGAACTTTTAAAATCACATCTCATCACTTCGGAATGAAATCCACAGAGCTGGATCGCAGTCATGAAGAGAAGAAGGGGGGAAAATGCTGATGTTCAAAACTGGGGAAAAGAAGAGCAAGAGGCAAGGCCGGTACATTTTTTAAGGCTTTGCTTTATGATACATGGTTAACTGTGATCTTTCACGGTCTCTGCACATCCATTATAATCCTGTGGACCTGTACGATTAAATAAAAACTCAGCCCCCACAGTTTAAATATTTCTAGCATCAGTTCTTGAACTACCCAGGTGTGCTAAGGAACAAATAAGGGGGAGGGGGAAGGGAAATGCATCGCACTATACCCTAATATAAGTACTATAAGGATGCACAGCATGGCTTCCACTCCCCAATCAGTAGATTTTCATTCTAAGAAAAAAAATGTAGGTTGACAGGATGCAATTATCTGTCTTTTGACATTCACTGCTCAGAGGTATAATGAAATGAAGCATGACTGCTGTTTTGAACTATGCTATCTGATAGTAATCCCCTTCCTGCAATGTTTATCTCATTTTTTTTCACTTCTTTCTTGTCTGAATACATGTAATTTAAAATATGAAAGGAATAACTCAGTAATGCTAGATCACCAAAAATGGGAAGTTTATTTATTCAGATAACTACATGCTTGTTGGGACTGGGAGGGCAATAAATGCAGCATTTTCAGTCCACAAGGGTTGGGATAAGCTGAAGAAGGCGGAAGCAGTTTGTATCAGTTTCTGGTTAGCATACATAAGTCACCTCCAGAGTTGCTACCTCTCTCACTCGCAGGATCTGACAAATGAACTTGGATGCCAGATGAGAGACTGATATGCAGGGGTAGCTCAAGGCAATCTGCTGCCTGAGGTGAAGGATGAGATGGCGTCCCCTCCCATAGGTTCCCTCTTTCTGTACCCACACGAAAGCAGCTTCACATACACTCTCTTCCCCCCAAGCACCCTCACACATGCTCTCTCTCTCACCCCCCCTCAAGCACCCTCACACATGCTCTCACACCCCCATGCCAGGTTCGCAATCTCTCACACACACAGGCAAGATGCCTCACACATGTGCACAGACTCACAAGCTGCCTCTCACCCAAGCACACACACACAGGCAAGCTGCCTCTCTCTCACGAGGCCTTTCTTTGTTCTTCAGCTGCCGCCGAACCTCGGCAGCAGCCCCAGCCCAGCTTCTCTCTGTTCTTCTTCAGCTGCCGCCGGCCTGAGCTCTGGCGGTGGCCCCAGCCTCTCTCTGTTCTTCTTCAGCTGTCACCGGCCTGAGCTGAGACAGACGTGACAGGGGCAGGCAGGGTGAGGTGGACGCCACAGTGGCGTTCTGAGAGGGGCATTTTTTGCCGCCTCAAATTTCTGCCACCTGAAGCAGCTACCTCACTCTTATGGGGAGAACAACAAATAAAATATGGTACAAGAGTCCCTATATATAAGCTGCTCAGAATCTTCATTTCCTATGAACAGATGGTTCCAGAACTCAACACACAGGTGAGTCAGTTCTGATTGTACAACTCTCCCATTTCAGGGATATTCATACTGAAACGCTCCAAAAGTTGTCCGTGAGAGAAATTGGGACCCTACTCCCCAAACAAATAAAACAAAAATGATTTGAAACAGAGCGCTATAAGCATATGACGAGGGTTATGCTGGAGTTTTAATGATCAAACAGATTTTTTTCCATATATTTTATAGAATAGTCCTGAAGATAGATAGAAAAACATCCCAAGAGGACTGATTCACTTACTCCTTGAGCAAAATGATCACCATAGCTTTACTTCCTGTCATCATACAATTTGCTAATAATAATATTCAGCACGTTAATAATAGTAGTCTACTGGATTGCTCTGGTTGTTTGTATCTTTATCTCAGTGTGCCACCTGGGACCCCTATCAGGAGACTGATCCGCACATGAACCAACCTAAGGGGATCACACTTGGAGTAAGACCTGATGAGAGCAACACACTAAAGTTTCTTTCTTTGTGGAAGGAAGAATTAAAAAAAATCTGTATGAGAACATCACACTGCATGCAAAGAGCAATCATCATCTATAGAACTCTAATGATTCAGCACCCAATGTGCCTGTAAGGGAGGGGGGAAGGGAACAAAGTAGAAACTCAATTTACACACTTATAAACCCTACCTGACTTTTTCTTCGCACAGTCGAGAAATAAACATCCCCAAAGCCAGCCCCATGTGGATTTGAACAGCTTGAGACTCATCGGCACTTTGTTTCCCAGGCAACCTGGCAGTCAGTATACTCAGGACTTCCTCTACCATCTCCTTGCAGGATATAATAAACACCGGCACCAGGAGGGATAACGCAGTGGCAGCACAAGATCGGGCTATGGCGCTGGCTGTATTCTCACCAGAGTAGGATTTCTGCCGGGGAATATGTGAAACACAGGCGTTATTGTTTGCGATTCTACTTTTCTTTTACACGTAGTATTTTAAATGTTTTCTTTGCACACAAATCAGGATTTCATAGCAAAGAAATTACACCACTTCCCACACTCACACAAACAAAAAAACAACATAAAAAGATTTCAAATGGAAATCATGACACCTGATTACTCATGTTTTGTTTACTTTTTTTTCTTTTTTGCTTTCATCGATTACATGAACTGCAGTGAGCTTTATTGGTTCTGCTAATACTTTTATCATTTCAAAACTAAGTAACTCACAATGATTACTACATTTAAAGTAATTACCAAGCTACAAAAAAACCAACAAAAAAACGATAAGAATATCATAATAATAAATGGTAAATTTTGTACCACCCTTTTTACGTCCAGTTCTATTTTGCCTCATCAGTGTACAAACGTCCTGTGCTCATGAAATCACAGAGTCTTCCCTTGAGCAAATACAATATATGTAAAACTAAATAATAATGAGGTCAATATTCAAAGCTGGCCATTTAAGTAACTTAGGAGGATATAGCTTATCTGGCTAAATTTGCAGTAACAGTAATAAGTTATAAGATATATTCAGTGGCACAGTAAGCTGCTGAATATTTGCATATATAACCGTGCTTAACTATATACTAAGTCAGACCTATGGCATGTCTAACTTAAACGCTTAACTTATGCAGCCAACGCTGAATGTCAGTAGTTAGCCGCATAACGTATACAGCTAACTTGCTCTGCCCCGAACCCCCCACTACATGCCCACAAGTTACGAGGCTAACATTTTAGCCATATAAGTGACTTGTGTGGCTAAGTGGCGGCCGTTGAATGCAAATGCATGTTCAGCAGCCGCTACTTAGCCAGATAATTTAGAATTATCCAGCAGCATAGTGCTGAATGCACTTTGAATATTGACCTCACAACATTTAAATAGAGAGTATAGTAGACACAGTCCTTCACAACTATCTCATTAAAGGAACATTATTGGGCCGATGATATATGGTAGATATAAATGCTTAATACTGAAATCTAACCAGTACAGTTAACTATATGTTCTCAGTACTTTTACGGCAGATTACAAGGGAGCCCAATGTGTTTTCCATTATTCTGGAGCCTTTGGAGATGGAGGGGGGGTTTTTTTTTTTTTGGAGGGGGCTACAAAATGCTAATATAACACACACCATTCCACAATACAAATTGCCCTCCATCATCATCTGACTGCAAGATTCATCCTGCCCTCTCCACTGCATTTCTTTTTGTCACATTTCTGTGTTTGTTTTTTTTTAATCAGAAAGAAAAGTCCTCCATTTATCTAAAGAGCACATATAATATGGGCAGCAAGCTTCCTTTCACCCTACCCTGAACATGCTCCTAAAGTCTGCTCTGAAGAAGCACTGCTAGGGCTGAGATGGTCACCTAATCCCTCATGTCCATTCAATCTTTTGCCTGCTCACAAAGGTTCCACTGGTGACGGTGGCTTTTAAATGCTACCCCTTTCCACTAGAAAGTAAACTAAAACTAGTACCTCAACTTACATAGACCAACAAAAGGGGTTTCCAGTGGTAATCATCTTCAGTCATTACTGACTTGAGACATATCAGAACTGGCAGTCAATACTGATAGTCCCTAATTTCTTGTGCCAATCCCCTGACCCATCCATTCTCTCAAATGTCCCCTTCCCCAAAACATATTCCAAATAAATATTAAAATATAAACAGGGAAAGTCAGAGGGTACCTCAATAGAATGTTACATATGTGAGAGCCTATGAAGGGCTTTCTTAAACCAGTCTTTTAAGGTTTGGGATGTTAATACTGGGGGGTGGGGGGTGTTCTTTTGTCTTTTTATCGTTTCATCTCTCACGAGAAGGGACATTATCTTTTCTGAGGGAGGCTGCGGGGGAGGGGGTGTCGGGGGCTTTCATGGGAGGGAGATGCTATCTATTAGGGATAGTATCTCAAAGAGAAGCTTGCTGTATGGATTTGACTGTATTGTAGCCTGTGTTTTATTATTCTGCAGGATTTACCTTTTTTTGTATCTGGAAGGAAATGTTAAGTTAAATAAAAAGTAAAAAAAAAAATAAAAATTATAAACAAACAGATATTGGTCATCTTCTTAGAAATTATTACCGGGCAGCCAAGTGCTGCCCAGTAACAATACCAAAATGAATTGAAAATCACAATATAAAAAATCCCAAAAGCTGTTGTGCTATATGACCCCTGAGACTGGGCAGGAAGTGAGTTAGCAGCAACTAACCTCCGCTTCCAGCATGGTAGGACTAATTTCTTGCGTTTCCTCCAGTAATGATAGTAGAGGTTCACAGAGGGAAAGGTAGTAGACAAGAAGACAGAAAACAGTGAAGGGGGCCAGTCCCAGCTGTGATTGACTTCTGCCAGAGCCCCAAGTACTCTTCATTTATCATGAGAGGTAAGTTTTTACCTAGCTACTGGTGGTTTTCCCAAAGTATCCGAGGAATGTTTTATAGCACATCCATTGCATTTTGTTTTATAGCACATCCATTGCATTTTGTGCAATGGATGGAGAATTAATTTTTTATGAAGAGAAAATATTCACAAATCAGCTATCTTAAAACAAAGCTGTAAGCCATTCATGTAAACCAAACTTTAGAGTGTGCACTACAATATAGGAAGCTTGGGTGGACATATGGGAGAAATTATATAGTGACTGCAATCAAAGGTGACCTTGTAAAGGAGTGTATGTTAGATTCTCCTTAAAAATCCAGGACCAGACATTTAGCCTGGTCCACCCTAAGAAAGCCCCCAAGAGAATCCTGTTTGCAGGGCATTTCGTCTGGGGAGAGGGATAAGAAGACAGGCCCAGGGAGGAGAGCAGGCCCCACAAATGAGGAGAAGTAGAAGCTTTGCTAAAGCTACTTATCTGAAGACTAATGCATTTTTGTTTCCAGTACCTTGAGGTAAGCAGGCTCTTGGTTGTTTAATTTGCCTGTAAATAATTTAAATCTACAGAAGAATAGCTGGAGTCCAGTTTATGAGCGGACCAAGTGGTCCTTTTCTGCCTACATCTTTCTTGGTTTTTGCTGTGTGCAGAAGCCTATGCTTTCTATAGGTCAGTGCAAATTTCTATATTTGGTGATAAGTGTTTATGATCCTTGTAAATTTCAACACAAGATACTATGGGGATCATGACAAAGAATATACATTGTCTAAAAATGGGCACCCATAACGGCAGTTCAAATATCTTTAGAACATAAAATGTCCATCCATATATTGTATATCACTATCATATATATATACTCATCACCCATATATTTCAAAATTCAATCGATGCGCTACAAGTACATTATTGTAAACAACCTATTTTTTAAATATTTCTCTTTTTTGCAATTAAAATATTGCCACTGCTTATCTTGTCCTTATCTTGATGCAGCAACATTCAATAGTCCAAACCTCTACAATGCCAGACACAACTATATTTTGGCATAGGTTCCACCTGTCATATTATTATATAACAGCAGCATACAATATATGAAGATATTTTATATTCTAAAGATATTTCAACCATACAAATTAAGGCCCATTTAGTCAACAACATATATTCTTTGCCATGTCCCTTTGTTCTGACTAATCCAAGGAATTTTATGCTGATTATATTTCAGGTGGATTCATTAAGTTTTCTCTTGAAGACTGTCCCTTGCAAATTTCAAACAGCTCATGGTACCTCAGACAGACCATCACTAAACACAACCAATTGTTCAGAGCATGAAAATTAGAATCATAATTTTCCTGCAGACAAAACTTCCAAGCAGATAAATCCATAGACTAATCCAGTCTCTTATCGAACTTTCCCTGCTTTACCCAATTCTGATGTGGTAATTCTCCACTACCATCCCAAACAATATCACAATTCTTTTCTTTGTTTTAACATCTGCAAACAGTGGCAAAATGCTACTCTCTCTCTACAGATTAGGGATTTCACTGCTCAGATGGTGTTATTGGCTTTGTATATTACAATGAAAACAAGTGAAGTTGCTCGAGTACTAAAAAAATTAATTCCCGATTCTTTGGAGATAGCAGGCAAGAAATAGGTCCTATTAATCATAACACATGAAAGCATCCACCTTCTGTTTTAATTCATTCATCATTATGGACGTACATGTTGGAACCATGGGAAAACTCGTCCTTTAGGTCGATAGTGGTTGTCCACGATACTCAGCAGGGTGTCCAGCACCATAGCTAGCCAAGAGGTTGTTGGAAAGATATCAGGTTCAATCTGCATAAAATAAAAATACACTTTAGAAATATTACACTCTCACAAAATGATCTCCAGTTTTCAGAGCAGCAGTATTTGGAAAAGGATTTTTTAAAATAGATAATAGAGATGTAGGTTAAAGAAACTTATGATCACCTTTATAATTAAGATTTTTATTTTATTCTTTAGGAGATATTAATATTAAAAGTTTTTGGGTTTTTTGCTTTGCAGTTGGTTCCTGCTTCTTAGGGTTTTCAATCAGAATTTGCATCCTTGGGATCTTAGTGCCTTGAGATTTCACTTCCAATTATCTAAAGACTCTCTACTATTTTTAGCTTTCCCTTTTAGCCCCGCCGTCACAACAGCAATTTTGGCCAAAAACGACAAGCTGCAGTTCCCTCTGGTACCCAACTCACCCTGAATCTAGCTAGAAGCTATTGCTATTGTGTGATGGCTGAGATTCCCTTCGTAGATGGGTATGTGGGTGGGATGTTATGAACACTGCCTCCACAACATCTCCCATCTTAGCCAGCCCAAGGAGCAGACGGCAAGCTCAAACATCAAACCATGGCATCCAGCATGGTGGCACGCTGCCCAGCCATTGGGTTGGCTCATGTTTTAAGTATTTAAAAGTCCTACATAGTCATTCCTGCCATTGTGAATTTAAGTAACTTGTAATTGTAAGTATCACAACGATAACATGTGTAAGAGAGAGAACGGTGTTAAGTGGACTACCACAAGGATCGGTGTTGGGACCGGTTCTGTTCAATATGTGAGCTACATTACGGAAGGGATAGAAGGTTAAGTTTGCCTATTTGCAGATGATACTAAGATCTGCAACAGAGTGGACATGCCAGAAGGCGCAGAGAGAATGAAACATTGCTTAAGGAAGCTTGAACAGTGGTCAAAGATATGGCAGCTGGAATTCAATGCCAAGAAGTGCAGAGTCATGTGTCTGGGCTGCAGTAATCCAAAAGAGCTGTATGTGAGAGGGAGGGGAAAGGCTGTTGTGCACGGACCAAGAGAAGGACATTGGGATGATAGTTTCTAGCAATCTGAAGAAGGTGAAGTAATGTACAAGATGATAGCTAAAGCCAGAAGAATGCTGGGCTGCATGGCTAGAGGAATAACCAGTAAGAAAAAGGAGGTGATAATCCCTTTGTACAAAGTCCTTGTACAGAGGGATTATTACTGTGTTCAGTTCTGGAGACCGTATCTCAAAAGGGACAGAGACAGGATGAAGGCGGTCCAGATATATGTACCCTGGAAGAGAAGAGGTACAGGAGAGACATGATACAGACCTTCAGATACCTGAAAGGCTTTAATGATACACAATCAACAAACCTTTTCCACTAGAAAGAAATTAGTAGAACTAAGGGGTCACAAAAAGAAACTTCAAGGAGGATGACTCAGAAACAACATCAGGAAATATTTCTTCACATAGAGGGTGCTGGATGCCTGGAACGCCCTTCCTTCAGAGGTGGTGAAGACAAAAACAGTGAAAGAATTCAAAGAGGCATGGGAGAAGCATTGTGGATTCCTAAATGCTAGAGGATTGAAATGATGAAAAGAAAAGTATGCACGGGGGTAACTTGCTGGTGCAGTGGTCACTACCCTTAACCAATAAGTCTTTATAATGTTGATGAAACTATCATTGCTCTTACTTCAATGATAGGGGGAAAAGAGGAAAAGGGGAATTGGATTCAGACAGCAACCAACAAGGGCTCTGACTTTTACGGTCTGGGAAATGGATAAATATGGGGGTAACCTGCACAGTGCAGCAGAAACTACCATAAGTTTGCTGGGCAGACTGGATGGACCATTTGGTCCTTTTATGCCATCATTTCTAGGTTTCTGAATCCTTTAATCTTAACACAAGGTAACTCATTAACCTAACATAGGGAATGGGCTGATCCTTTTCATATCTATGGAGAGACTTGGAGTTTTACAGTACAGTAAGAGAAGTAAAGGGATCTGACAGAGAATTATAAAGTTGATTCTGAGTGAGCCTATGAGAGAGAAGGAATTCTTGTTTGTAGTAACCCAGGGATCTCTGTGCCAATAGCACCAGGACACCAGAAGAATCAGGAGGGGGATTTTGGGACCCTAATACTGTTCTTTAACCAGGATCATATGCCTGGAATCTGCCTTCAGCACCAGGACCAGCCAAAAGAGAGGTCACCTGATTATCTCCGTCATGAACTTCTAAAAGCTGTGTCACTAACCTCATGGGAACAGTGGTAGAAGTAACCCGGGATTAGATGTTACCTTGAAGCTACTTTAGCTGTGCTCTTTAGTTCCAGAAAAGAAAGAGATTGTGCCTGGGGCTCAGGGAGGGAAGAGCAGGAAAGTCATCCAAACCTGTGAAGGGTGAATTTCAAAGCGAGAGCTGAGCCTGCCAACGAAGGGAAGCCTAATGTGCTGAGGCATTTGTGAACCGAGCTTGCAGAGGAAGGGAGCTGGCTAAAGAGGAGTGAGGAGGAATTTGCTGGGGAATGATGGGAAGAGGAAATGGGAGGGGGTCAGAGAAGAATAGGAAGCAGAGCAGACTAAAGGGATGTAAGGAGTGAAGAAGGCAGAGGGATTTTATGGCCAATGTATTCAAATCTTTCTTGACATTGCTAGAGAGACCCAATTGAGAAGGAAGAAGTTTCTATGATTAAAACAGCAAGTTTATAGAATTGGAAGACACTTTCTACTAAAACATCCATGTAAATGTTTAGTGGTATTTCAGGGGAATAAGTTCATTTTTGTTGATCTGTCTCACATACAGACCTTTCTTGCTGACAAGACTATTAGAGCTGAATAGTCTGGTAATTTAGGCATGTAAGTTTATTTTTGCAGCTTTGGATAATTTACTTTCTTCTTAATACTTCCTGTTAATGATTTCTCTTCCCCTCACTTTTTAATGGGGACTTTTGTTTGGCATAATGACTGGTGGGACTATGAGAGCTTTTGGTTTGGCCACATGTGTCTTCCCCTGTCTGTACTACCTGTTCCTCTTTGAACATTTAAATACAGGCAGGTTTGTTGCATTCATGAGCCAATGTATTTGTTTTTGTGATGGGGGCGATGTAATTTATGTTCAGTTCAGCATCCCCAATCATTTTCAAAAGTTGGCTCCCATGCCTAGGGTTGCAAGTGCAATTGCTTACTACCAGCAAAAAAAACCAAAAAAAACCTGCCAGGACCAAAAACTGAAGAAAACTGAAAAAGCTATCTCAGGTATAATAAACAAAATTTACCAGACAGATAAGTCATAACCCACCTCTCACCCCTCTACCCCCACAACTAATGCAGCAGAACATGTTAGGGACCATAAACATCTCTAAAGTTTATTGCAAAAAAATGCACAGCTCCTCTTAGTTTACCTGCTACTCAGGTAAACTAAGAGGACAGCTTTCAAAACTGCTTGTGTCCGCCCATTTAAGCACGTATATGGTGAATGCAAAGTTGCTACTGTGTTTTATAACCAGTGAGGAAATGATATATGCAGGTTATAAAATACGAGTACATATGTGCACACAAATGTTCATGTATGTAAAAAATCACGAGCTGTGCAAGTTTGCACTTATTCAGATAAATGCAGATTTATTCGGTTAAACAGCAGCATATAGCCGGATAAGTCCGAAAAGAGCTACATAGAAGGATAATAGTGCTTTTCAGACTTATCTGGCTATATATGCCTGCTGTAACTTAGCTGGTTAAATTGGAATATAGCAGGATAAGTGCTGCTACTTTTCCGAATAAATTCAAATTTGTCCAAGTAATGGGAAATGTGCTAGTTAGCCAAATAAATTGGAAAGTAGCTAAATAAGTGTGCACAACTTATACACCCTCATATTTGCATTTCAAAATTTAAAAGGATACACATTATTTTGACATTTTATCCTTCATACGTTGGTTTTTACAAGCATAAATGAGGGTATTTTATAACATGCGTGTGGAAATGAAATAAGCATTTTTTCCAATTAGTTTACCAGTTTACCCAGACCATCTGCAATTTGTGAAAACCCTCCTGGCTCTTCAGCCTGAAGTCCCCCCCCATTGCACCCATACCCTCTACCCAATCATTTTTTTCACTTTAATGATGTTTACAATCACTTACACCAGATATTGAGCAGAAGTAAATATATATAAGTAAAAAAACACAAGTGCACCACTTTGGCAGGTATTAAAACAGCAACTTATTTGCATAAAGGTTAGCCCTTCCCCAGAAAGCCTCTGGCACGCCCCTTTCTCACATGAGAAAAGTTACTCACGAACCCTGATTTACACGTGTAAGTTGCAGTTTGAAAATAGCATGTATGCGCATATGTGCTATTTTATGCACACGAGTGCTAACCATTGTGCATGCAATGTTTGTTGGTTTATAAAACATATGGCTGAGCCAGACAAACACGTTTAGTTGCCAGCAAAATAGCAAAGTGATGGCATGCTTAATGGAGCTCAAGTGGTTGTAGCATTTTCTCATTTCTTCTATCTCCTGTGGCTCATTGCCGTTCCTTTTCAGATCAAGAGTAAGTGTTGGTCATGTACTAGTGCACTACGTGCATCAGAGGGAGAGAGAGTCAGTGGTTAGTAGGGGGGCAACGCAGGCATAGCATAATGAAAAAATGAATGGCACTGATTACATTAATTAAGCCACTGTCTGAGGCATGAGATAGAAGCTTCCTGGCACACTGCATTTCTATCCTGCTGAAGGGAGAGACCACACATATTCTTTATTATCTTCTGTGCAGTCTTTGTTTTCTCTCAGTTCATTGATGGACCCAGTAAACTCTGTTTCTAAGAAATGCAGAATTGTAAATCCACAGACATAAATAAAGGAAAATCAGGAATGTCTCAGCCTGTCCTTGATGACAGAGTTATCCAGTACCCTTATCAAAGGAGAATTTAAAAATAAGGAGAACAAGCACAGTTAACACAAAGTACTTTGTTTAAAATCTTTTTATACACTTTTACTACTATTTCTATAGCACTGCACAGATACATATAAAGACCATTCCTAATCCGTACTGTCTGCAATCTAGTCAGGAAACTTAGACAAGTAATAGATTTCAGGCAACTTCTTTATTACAGTAAACATCAAGGCTGTTATCAGGAAGAGACAGAACTTAAGATTTCAAAGTAACCTCAAAAGGGTACGATTTTAGGCAGGAACTGAACATGACCATAGAGGGTGCACCAAACCAGAAAGGCTATTTCAGGCATACAGTGCAGCAAGTTGGAAAGTGCAGAACTGGGAACGGACGATGCCAGAGAAGAAGGCAAATAAAAGCAGCTTGCCCAGAGAACAGAGGTCACAAGAAGGGATGCAGGGAGAGATGAAGAGCTGCAGAGTGAATGCACTTGTAGGTGGGTAGAAGAACTGTATGCAGAAGCGGATGGGGTCCCAATGTAGTGACTTGAGAAGGGAGTTTACTTGATTGTTAAAAACAATGGAGGAAGATAAGTTGTGCAGCTGAATTTTGGATAGTCCATAGTGGAGATGGCATGGTTCATTAAGAATCAATGTGTAACTCACGTTACCCCGTCTGTTTAAATGAATAAAGGACTATGGCAGAAAATCATATGAAGCAGCCAAAATTGCCTTTCGAACACCTTAGTTACAGATGCTTACTATATTAAAGACCGTCATAATAGGCTTCATCGAACAGTGATGACTTTATATCTCAGCCTTATTTTTAATCATAGGTCTGATAGTTATCTGTTTTTCAATATTTTTTCTTATATGCGGTGCAAAGGTTCAACTTAGCTTTAGTGTGAAACGCTGTCTTTTTTCAACATATATGAAGCCTTGCTTCCTTAATATGCCCGACATGGGTCCATGTTTCGAACAGCCAGTTCTTTATCAAGGGCCAGGAGAAGAAATGCAGAATCGCCATGCTATACAATCACTGAATTCACCTGCAAAGCTGTTATTGAGCCTTTGATAAAGAACTGGCTGTTTGAACCATGGACCCATGTCGGGCATGTTAAGGAAGCAAGGCTTCATATATGTTGAAAAAAAAGACAGTGTTTCACACTAAAGCTAGGTTGAACCTTTGCACCGCATATAAGAAAAATATTGAAAACCAGATAACTATCAGACCTATGATTAAAAATAAGGCTGAGATATAAAGTCATCACTGTTCGATGAAGCCTATTATGACTGTCTTTAATATAGTAAGCGTCTGTAACTAAGGTGTTCAACAGGCACTTTTGGCTGCTTCATATGGTTCAGTAAGAGACAGGTTGAGGAGCAAGTTGTGGTAGTCTAAATACGATATAGCACTTTCTGCTAACCGCCTAAAGATGGCAAACCCAGCCTGCACTTGGTCTTTGGTTGCTTCTATTCTAAAGCTGTGATTTGCAAACCAGTTCTCAACTATTCCCTAGCTAGTTGATTTTTTAGGATATATATATTTTGACTATTGGGATTTGAAAATAACCCTCACCCTGCGGTTGCAGGAAAAGTATGAAATAAATAAGGATTATGGATATGCATTAGATAGATTTGCATACAATGGAGGAAGTTCATGCAGATCTGTCACATTCATATTCATTGTGGATATCCTAAAAACTTGACTGGCTAGGGAGTACTTGAGGACCAGTTTGAAAAATACTGGTCTAAAGAATGCTAAAAGAATCTGAATAATTGGGAAGACTGCTCTATTTAAGCCAATATGGGGTGGGGGCCACCAAAGGCAGCCCCTCCCTTCTAAGATACTACTTTACTTCTTCGATGTCCTCAGGTAGAGGCACAAAAATAAAACCCAGGACCTAGAAAGAAAAGGGGGGATGGGGAAATGGGTTGGGGGTGCTGTGAGCCTGGCAAGGAAGGCTATGGGGATTGCTCTTGCTTATCCAAGACATGATCCCCAAGACCTCCTGATTGGAGGACTGCAGCTTTTGTACTGCTGATGAGCATGAGGTCACAGCCTCAGACAACACAAAAGCTCCGTGTCAGAGGAGAAGAAAACTAAAGTCAAATAAGTCTAGTGAGTGGTACACGTGAGAGCTTCAGCCCTCCCTTCAGAGGTAAGGTTACGAGATTTTAAGAATCCCAAAGCAGTCAGTTTCTAGAAAGGAAAGTTTTGCATCATTCCAGTCTGAATGGATAAGAAAGATGGACAAACGCAGGGAGAATGATCAACCAGGAGTCTAACAGACCCTATTTGCGATATGTTAAATTAATTAAGAAACATTCTGAACACTTCAGCACATAATAAAAATGTCATAACCTATAGATTACTCAGTATACTGACCTGCATTAGTAATCAGAAAGTTAATTACGAGTAAAACAAATAAATTATGTCAGTTCATCTCTGGGTATTACGCATGCCAACAGCTGCTAAAAGTATAGCTTTCAGCACATGGAGAATATATTAAGTTTTACATTTTTATCAGTGGCTTGCTGACAGGTCCAGACATAGCTATGTAAATTTATTGTACGGTTACACTAGCAGAGCTCCATTTGGAATTCTTCTAACTCATGTGCCCACTGCTCAAATGTTCCATTTGGTTTTTACAGAAAATCACAGCTGCTACAATTAAAAGTTGTTTCAAGTGGTTTCACCAAGTTATTAGGGGCTTTAGCTCTAACATACAGACATACCCTATAAGAAGAACGCACACAGCTGTGGAGCTTATTGTATTAAACAGAACGTCCTCCTGACAGAGGATTCTTCATTACTGGCCTGCATTTTTCAATATTTTGTTGAAACATGCAGTTTTATGAGAACTAACTGTGATATTCTACTCCTTCATGGCTCTCTTTACATCTTGCATCACAATTTTTCTGGCGGATCCTCTTCTACCACCATCCCACTATCAATTGGTGTGCCTGAGGGCTCTGTTCTGGCTCCTGTTTATTTCTCACTGTATACTAATTCCTTTGGTGTTCTAAGCTCTCATGGCTTTCAAAACTATCTTTATGACGACTCCCAGATGTAACTGTTTACATCAGAAATTCAGACCCAAATCTCAGCCTGCTTGTTTGACATTGTTGCCTGAATGTCCCACTGCCACCTTAAACTCAAAATTGTTTCTCTTTCTCTATTTCTGTGGATAACACTATCATTCTCCCAGTCCTCTCAGCCCATAAGCTTGGGGTTATCTTTGATTCCTCTCTCTCCTTCTCTACACATATTCAAAACACTGCTAAATGTGTCATTTCTTTCTTAATCACCACCAAAATCCATCCTTTCCTTTCTGACACACTACCAAAACACATTCACTCTATCACCTCCTGCTTAGACTACTGCAACCCTCTTCTTACAGGTCTCCCAGTGAACCATTTCTCTCTATTACAATTCATCCAAAATTCAGCTGCATTACTTAAATTTTGCCAAAGT
The DNA here is from genome assembly GCF_901001135.1 of Rhinatrema bivittatum. Taxonomy (NCBI): domain Eukaryota; kingdom Metazoa; phylum Chordata; class Amphibia; order Gymnophiona; family Rhinatrematidae; genus Rhinatrema; species Rhinatrema bivittatum. Next base: position 479,760,509 of record NC_042615.1, read on the forward strand.
TGCTATTCCCAAATAACCCCTTTTCTTGTCACTTCATTGGCTCCCTGTTTCCAATTACAGTTCAAGCTTCTCTTACTCATCTACATGAGCCTTCGCTCTGTAGCTCCTCACTATCTCTCCTTGTGAACCTCTGCTCAGTTCATATTTATGCCCTTCTCCTCTACCACCAATGCCCAACTCTATGCTTTCCACCTGGCTGCACCTTATGCTTGGAACAGACTTCTTGAGTTGGTGAGTCATGCCTCTTCTCATGCCTTATTCAAATCCAGTCTAAGAACCTACCTTTTAAATCTTAACCCCTAATTATCCCACTTACAACCGTATTAATTGCAACCATTTTCTTAAATAAAATTCCTAGTGTCTTTTGTCCTATATGTCTGTTTTGCTTAGATTGAAAGCTCTATTTAAGAGGGACTATTTCTTACGTTTTGTATGGTGCTTTATACATCGAACAGAAGCAGTAAGTAGTAGTAGTGGTAGTAGTAGTAGTAGTAGACATAGACCCACAACATAAGTCATATCACCAGAACCTCCAGAGTTATCTACTATTGCAGAGACTTGCATCTCGGAAGGCACTGATATCTGAGGATATGACTGTTGATCCAATTGATTCTGGAGGACCCACTGGAAGCCCTGCAAGTGCAGATGATTTAGAGGATCCACATAGACTGTTGCTACCATATGGCTTAGCAGAACAAAGACCAATCTTGCTGATACACGATCCTGTAGCAGAAAGGACCTCACAAGGCCCTCTCGACAAGCAGGAAAGCTTTCTTCTCCTGAAGCGAGTTGATCCAGGCTCCTATGAACCAAATCCTCTGGGAAGGAATCAAGTTGGACTGAAAAATTGACAATGAATCCCAAGGACTGAAATAGTTGAATCATGTGGAGTGATTTCATAATGCTCGCTGGGGAGAGGCCTTTCACTAATCAATCGTCTAGGCATGGGAATACAGACTTTCTGCTTCTATAGTTGTGCTGCTATGATTGTCAGACACTTCGTGAACACAACTGGCGTAGCCAAGAGGCTGAATGGAAGTACCTTGTACTGATAGTGCATGTCTTCCATCACAAATGTGAGGAATTTCCAATGGGTGGGTTAATAAGGATGTGTGCATTTTCATCCTTCAGGTTCACAGAGCCAGAATTTTGACTGAATGAATAGCAGACTTTTCTAGAGCAAGTTCATCTTGATCCCCTCTCTGATCCACAACTTGTTCAGGTTCTGCAAATCCAAGATGGGCCTCAGCCCATCCAATTTCTTGGGAATTAAGAAGTACCAGCTGAACTGACTGGGCAGGAATGAAACTGAATATCAATGTCTGTCAGTTCAGGGGAGGGAACTTAAAGCACAAGTGGTAGCCATATTCCACAATTCTCAGGAACCACTTTTCTTTTGCAATATGGCCCCATTCCAGCAAGGACTGGACCCCCCTGTAGGGAGACTGTTTCTATAGTGGGTGCCTCAGGTCAGGTACTCACTGCCCCTCTGCAGAAAGAACGAACTATATAAGTAGGCGGGACCACGGTATCCCACCAGTTTATCCACGTCCCTGATTGTCCAGTTCCCCTTATCGGACGGGACCTGCTGTGTAAACTACAGGCCACACTGAGATTTCAACCAACAGGGGAAGTTAAAGCCTTCTTCGGGGACCATCCAGTGATACTCATCTGCCCCCTCAGGGAGGAATGGAGATTACTTCCTCAACCAGTCAATACCCAGAGGACACTCCCCATCCTCGACAGAGACGGGATTTGTCCTGGAGGATTAGTCGTGAACGCCCCCGGTCTGGATCGAACTAAAGCTAGGCGCCCAAATAGTTAACCAAACCCAGGTCGTCCCCCACTGGTGGAAGTGGGTTTCAGGAGGGTGAAAACTCACTCCAGACTTGGGCTGCGGTTATTGATGCTACATCTTAGGGTGTTGTCTCTCTCTTTGCTGACATCTGGCAGAAAACTGCTGAGGATCACTTCCTCTGGAAAGGCTGGAAGGGCCTCTGCTGATAAAAAGGCTGCTTATATGAGATGTACTGGATGTAATGCACTGGTCTGCCAGCACTATAGACCGTGATTGCAGCATGGAATGATGTTTCTTTGTGCCAAACCTTTACCCCAAAAAGGTTCTCTCCCATGCAAGGGACTTCCACCAGAGAATTGTGAACATCTTGTCTGAGCCCACCTGCCTGGAGTCGAGCAAGTCTCCTAGCTCTAATATATACTGAGGATGTTCTGGTGGTAGTATTGAAGGCCTCATACGTGGACCAAATTATTTGCTTTCTACATTCCTTGACATCCTCCAAAGCATGGTGGAACTAACCAGATGAGGGTCTCCCAAGTTCGCTAGAGGCTTCAGCTCTGAACATACTTATGCAAGAACTGCACCATGGTGGTCTAAAATTTTGGCACTAAGCATTCATCCCTAGATGATCTTCTTCCAAAAGTTATCACAAGCCCTCTAGTCTTTACTGAAAGGTGAGTTAGAAAGCTCCCTTGAGCATTGTGCACATTTAAAAGCCAATTCCACCATCAAAGAATAATGTGGCACCTAAACTACTCCAAAGCCATAAGAAACAGACTGGGGCAGATTTTCAAAGGGGTATGTGCGTACCCCCCGAAAACCTGCCCCAACCTCCCCCTGCGCACGCCGAGACTATGTTGAATAGGCTCGGCGGCGTGCGCAAGCCCCGGGACATGCGTAAGTCCCGGGGCTTTGCTAGGGGGGTGTGTCGCGGAGCGTCATCTGGGGACAGGGCCACAGGTGTGGTTCTGGCCTGGGGTGTTTTGGGGGCATGGCAGAGGCCTCCGAAACTGCTCCCGGGCCTGGAATCGTGCACTGGCGGCCGGGCAGGCGTAACTTTGCCAACAAAAGTAGAGGGGGGTTTAGATAGGGCTGGCGGGGGGGGGGGGGGTTAGTTAGGGGAAGGGGCGGGGGGGGAAGGAAAGTTCCCTCCGAGGCTGCTCCGATTTCGGAGCGGCCTCGGTGGGAACAGAGGCAGGCTGCGCGGCTCGGCGAGCACAGGCTGCCGATTTTGCACAGCCTTGCGCATGCTGACCCTGGATTTTAAAGGCTACGCACGTATCTATTAAAATCCAGTATATTCTTGTTCGTACCTGGTGCACAAACAAAATTACGCGCGGGCGTATTTTATTAAAATCTACCCCACTCTGTATTTAAGTTGATCTTATGTGCCATCGGTAGTCACGACATGGGTGACTGCTACTTTCTCATCCAGAGGTCCTTCAGAACACTGTGCACCAGAACAGAAGCTGACCCTGCATAAAGTTGAATAAACTACAACTAGATGTTTTGTTTTGGTATGGAAGTGAACCCTGAACCGAGGTGAGAGATGACTCCACCCACAGGGAGAAGCCCTGTGGGCCTCACCATCGGTAGGTGCAGTCTCAGAGGCTTAGGACACATCTGTAAGGAGACTTTATTATAGGAGAGAAAAGGCAGAACCCGAGGAGCTGGGTACTGCAGTAGAGAGTAGTTCTTGAGCAGAGCTCGAGGAGCGGGAACTGCAATAGAGAAACAGTTCTTGAGCAAGGGTATGCCCAGGGTGATGCTTCAGAAGTAGAAGTTTAGTAAAGGCATGCGGAACAGGGAATTCCAGATAGCCTTCTCAGTAGTGGAGCAATTACCTCTGATGTGTAGATCCGGTAGTGGCCCGCAGCGCTGGGTATGCCAGACAATCTTTCCCAGCAAGGAAGGAATTGCCTCAGGTGTACAGATCCGGTAGTGGCCCACAAGCGGGGTATGCCGAGGATGACGGTACTGGTGGAGATACTGAGGTAGTAAGAGGTACAGTGGCTCAGAAGATATTGAGGCAGCAGTCCACAGCGCAGAGTGGTGAAGTGAATCCCGCTGAGAGGAGCGCGGTAGTGCCCCGTGGTACGGGGTACACTGCGGAAAATCCCAGCAAGGTTGGTAGAGTTGAAGTACAGGAAGTACTCAAGAGATGTGGTTCCGAAGGAAGTCCTGAGAAGTAGAACAATGACAGTTCAAAGGCAGGGAGGTCCTCCAAGGAGCAGATAGCCCGGGAATGCGGAAGAGCCCCTGAGGAGCGGCTACTCAGAGCGTTTCCCACAGTAAGCCAGGAACAGGAACCGAAGGTCCAAGTAGGTGGATTCAGCAATGAGGAAACTCCTTGCTAACTCATCAGTATATCGGGCTGGTCTCCTTAAGTACAGGTAGCGAGACTACGTCATCCGGAGGGGATGCCCTCGAGGTTCCCGCCATGACATGTACATAGCTGGCCCATGCGTGCGCGCGCACGCCTATGTGATTCCAGAAGCAAGATGGCAGTCGGCAGCACCCACGCCATCCCGGGAATGCCAGGGAGGTCAGCTGTGACTGGCGGAAGCTGCCATTCATCCCAGATTACATGGTGCAGCGAAAAAAGAGGTAAGCATGAAAGGCTGCAGCCGTCTGCGACCAACAGGTGCAACACTAGAGTTTCCAACAGACTCCAGATTTTCAGAAAAGGTTGATCCAGACCTGGTTTTACCCGACTGCATGAAGGAACTTGTAATCTTGCTTATCCGAAGAAATGCATAGATAAATCAGAACTACAACTCTCTGTATGCAATGGGGTAAAACCAGGACTGGATCAATCTGTTCTGAAAATCTGAAGCCCCGAAAAAAATCCATTCTTGGATCCTCCTCCTTTCTAAGGTAAATGGATAACATGTTCACCATTTTTTATAGAAAACAATAGTAGCTAAGGTCCTCGGGAGGTGAAATATGTTTTTGTAGGGTTGCAGGAGTTGGAAGATGATAGGGGAGGAGATCTTTGGTGGTCTGATAAAGAGAGGATCAGCAGGATTTCCGATTGACACCACACCTTCTCCTAAGTCCCTATTAGGTTACACCCAAGGGGAAGGGGACTATCTGCGACCCTAAGTGGACTCTGTCCTCTAGCTAAACATCTTGAGGAGATATTTGTATAACCTAGGGACTCCCTTGAACCCCACTGTTAGGGAAAAAGTCCTCCAGGAGAAGCTCCATCCTCCCTCTCTGGTCCTCAGGAAGTAAAGAAATTCCTCTCCATCAGATTCCTGGGTCATATTTTGCGGAGGGGCCCTCTATGCTGGAGTTGGTGGGGACATATCTTCCTCTTATACCTACCTGGGGTCTTCCTCACTGCTCACCACAGTGGCAGGCAGTGTCAAACAAGAGTTTGGTGGAGCAGTTATTGGAACCTGGGACATACATTGCATCGATGGGCTCTGCACACGTTATGTCAATAAGCCCCACTGAATGAAGGTTATCTGCACCATCAATGCCAATAATTTTAGTCTTTGTGCCAAGGCTCTGCTTTCTGTCATGAATGGTTGCTTGCTTCTCAGCACCAAGATGCTCCACACCAAGGAAACTAATGGTGTCTGTGCCATGGTGCTCCACACCATAAGAATTAACTGCTCCTAGATCTGTACTGGCACTCTCTGCGCCAACATAACTGAAGGAATTCTTAACGGTGCCAGGGTTGGAACATTTGGTAAGAATAGACTGGCTAGTGACATGAATGTTCTCCGTTCTGTGGAAGATGACACCATCTGCGCCAAAACACTCCTCAAAAAGTAGAGGGAAGATGCACTATTCAGCATCGAGTCACGGTTTGCTTCAACAGAACTCTGCATCAATAGTACTGATTTATTCAGAGCTGAGGGAGCCAGTGCCAGAAGGGATACCTTGCGCTGCTTAGGTGCTTTTTCGACACCTCCTCCGGTGCCTTAAACTTCTGTGTCAATCAGACTCTGACCATTGATGGATCAGGAAACTGGCATCAAGAGAGGGGAGCCTTCCCAGCTTATTTGCTGGAAGGTCAACTCCCAGCATGATCTCCAGTGGTCCTTATTATGCCAGGTTTCTGATGAGGCATCACTCCAGGAGATATAGCAGCTGCATTGCCTGCCCTCATGTTGATGCTTCAGAGTTAACTTTCGCAGGTCCTTCATCTTCCAGGTTCGAGTCTGAAGTACCCATGGAGACATCCTGTCACAACCTAGGGCAATTTGAGGCATCATGGTCTGGGCCCAGGTAGTAGTAGTGCACTGTAGATATCCAGTGATGGACATCAGGTGCCTATAACAGGCCTTGAAATTCATTGACCACAGGTTTCTTCACTTTTGATTTCTCCATACTTTTTTTTCTTATTCTTTGTAAGTAATATATTAATTTTTTTTTTTTGAAGGGCTGTCGAGGCAGTGGTGAAAAATTGGAATTTGCAATGTGCAAATCTGAGCAAAATAATAAATGTAGAAAATAATCTGAGAGGCTGGGAAACCCATCCATCTGGAAGCTTGGATAAAGAAGGAATGAGGGACTCACAAGACAGCGCTTGGGCATGGGAACTCCTGCACATGTTTCAGAAAGACTTCTGAGTTCTGAGCACTCGATCCATGTCAGCACCATGGATGAAGTCACTTATTGCTCATTTAATTCTGCAAGTCAATGGAGAAAAAAATATAGTTCTCAGACTTTAATAAGGTCAGCTGGAGAAATCTCTATAAAAGGCTCTCTACTCCCTGGCAATCCCTTGTAAATTAACAGGGCTAAAGGTGAGTTTCTCCAACTACCCTCCCTCCCTACCCACTCCATGTCCTGCTTTCTTTATATAGATTAATAGCCAGAGTTCTTGAGCTTTACCCAATTTAATAAAGCAGTCCCTGCCCTCAATTAAACCCCACACATTAACTCACCTTTGAGACCTTGTTTGTAGTAAGACTGTTTAAACTTGCAGAGAACTGTTTTAACCTAACTGGAAATGTTGATCAGTCTGGGTTTCAATTTTGAGGTCTCTGAGTTTAGTATTACTCAAACTTTTTATTAAAGACGGAATCACACCTACTTGTGAATTTTTCTTATATAAACTCTTGTCGTCTTATTCCTCACAGCTTCACTTAGTTACCCCTTTCTCAATTATTCCTACCTCCAAATCAACCCAGTTTTGGATCACGGCCCTCCTCTCTTAACTCACATGACATTTGTTTTTGTCTGTGTGGACTGAAATTATAAACTCCAAGGAGCAGGGATTGTCTCTTAAGTGTCTGTTTACAGTGCTGTGAAAATCTGGTATGTGATTTATTTAATTTAAGATTTGTATTGCATGGTCAAACATATGGTATGACCTAAAAATTGGATTTGGGGAAACACTAATTGACAAAATAAGGGTATGTTACACAAAGTTATAGCAAGAAATATGAATAATACAGTGGCCTCCAATGGGTTCACTTTATTGCATGGCACGAGACATGGATGGTCTATATCACCTGTCCTCTTTAACCTAGAATCATTGGTATTGAAAATACTAAAAACAGAGGAGGTAAAAACAGATGGAGGGGAAATATTCAAAATGACTTTATTTGTAGACAATGTGATCATATTTTTTTTTTTACTCAAAGTTTGTTACTTCTTCTATTAGACCTTATTGGAAAATTTGATTAATTCACTAGTGTTAAAATTAATTGGGGGAAAACAGCAGCTTTGGAAAATTAGAAAAGAATAGGAAGGGAACATTCCATTAAAAGTGCAAAAGGGATGCTTAAATATTTAAGTGTATGTGTTTATGAGGATTTACAGGAACTAAATAATAGCTATGTTTTTCATCCGCCCAGAAACATTGAAAGATTACTAGATAGATGGCACAAACCTTCCACTCTCATTGTTAAAATTTCTATTTTATCTAAGTAGCTTTACCTTTTATAAATGTTTCCACTGATAGTTTGTGAAAAAAGAGCTACTAAAAACCAATGTAGCTTCTCTTTTTTTATGGAAGGGTAAAAAATCCAGAATTTCTTTAAACAAAAAAAAAAAAAAAAGACTGTGCTTACCACATGGTGAAGATCGATTGTCACTTCCAGACCTAAAGAAGTACAACCAAGATTACCTACTGAATTGTCTATTGTTTATTTAATTTATATGCACCTCCCTTACAAAATCACCCAAAAGCAATGTACAGCATGCCATTCTGACGATAGAAAAACAATCAGTTCGTCTGCCATGTTTGAAATTTGAGTTGCAAGTGCAGGAAAAATTCTTCCTGAAAAGTTTAAGTATAGTTTCTTGATTAAACTACTGTGCTAGCTTGGACATGTATATGGCGATCTGTAGGCCTCTCCCCTAGCTCCATTCTTACCACCTTAAGGGGAATATGGATTTTCTGTCTGGGATGTAGTCCATCATGAATGGAAAACAGCCCAGTGGTTAGAGCAGCAGGCAAGTAACTGGGGAAGCCAGTGCTCAAATCCTGACGATGCTCCTTGTGACTTTATGCAAGTTACTTCACCTGCTATTGCCCTCAGGTACAAATTTAAATTGCAAGCCCTCTGGGGACAGAGAAATACCTACTGTGCTTGTAACCCCACCCCAGGGAGCTTAATACACTCTGGTAGGGCCATACAAGATTTAACAGAGCTGGAACCACTCCTGGCTAAGCTTTACCACTGTTCTCTTTCCTCAGGGTTGGGATACTTTGTTGGTGGGGGAAAAGATATAGTTTCAAGGCTCAGAGTGTTAGGGGTGACCTTTTGTACTGTCATTCAGGTCCCCGAGAAGGGGGGGCAATTTTCCTCACCGTGGGTGCTATGCGTGCCAATAACCACATGGGGGTCACTTGGTTAGTGTCCATAATTAAAAGTCTTTACTGTTGCAAAAGTCAGATGAAAATGGCACAATTAAAGAATGCACAGTACCACAGGATTTGTCTGTTACAGTCTCTTTCCTCAACCTGCACAGGAATCAGTAAACCAGAGCAAGGGAGACCTCCACCCTCCAGGGCTTGGCTAAGTGGTCAGGGTATCCTCTTCTCCCCAGGGTGAAGACTCCTGATGGGCTGTCTTCAGTGCCCTCACTTGTCTCTTTACTCACAGTTAACCGATTTTCAGGTCTCTACTGATTTTGGTTAACTGAATCCCTACTGATAAGAGGGATCCCAGCTGGAACAGCGGTTCTGATTGTTCCCTCTGGTGGGCAGGAAGAGGGGCAGCCAAAACCTCCTCCCGGATCGTCTTACCAAAAAATCCTCTTCCCAAAAATGATATGTGCACCAGACAGTTCTGGCAGGAGGTCCCCACCTTCCAACGTCCTCGTTTAGAGAGTGGGGGGGGGGGTCCTTCCCCCCCCCCCCCCGTGCCCTGAACCCAGGCGGCGCACTGGGTTTCCACCAGGTTTCCTACAAATTAAAGTCTTTCAAAAGCCCTAAAAAAAAAACAAACCAAACCTGAGATACAGTCCTTACCCACCAGAGAGTGGATAGGCGGGGCAGATCCCCAACCGAACTCACAGACTTCCAACAGCAGGGTCTGCTACAGGAGGAGGCCGAAAATCCAACAAAGTACAAAACTCCTAACACCTCCAATAACTTCCAAAACACAAGCAACACTCCCCCCCCCCCCCCCCCCCCCCCCCGGAGCTCTCCCTGGAGATGGCCATTCCTGCACCCTCAAAGGGAGGGGCTGTACACACTTATTACTGGTTCCTCCCCTAACCTACTACCCTGCACTGCACTAGCTAGCCTATGAAATACCCAGGGATTACTGGCAAGGGAACTGGAGTCTCCCTTACATACCTACAGCTGTTTATCGTTTTTTTAAAGTGCTGCTACACATACACAGCGCTGTACAGGCACTTTTGCCTTGAGCTATCAATGAAAAAGACATGAGCTGAATCTAAATAAATAACCATCACTGTTAAATGGACATTTACAGGGTTAAAGTTGGTAAGGAGTTTTCTATTGCCAAGTATGACATTAGTTTACACATTCCAAGGGCTCATTGATGATTTAGTTCAGAACAATATAGAATTTCATGCTTTCTTCCAGGCGAGACGCTATACTGAAATGTCAGCGACTCTAGGGAAAATCTGTCTCTCTCATGCTTCGACCGCCCGTTATTGGTTGCTTCAAGAAAAGGCCTCTACATTTTCATGTCTTATAAGTTTTTAAACATGGTTCATAGGGACGTATCCCTGAACTTCTACATAAAATGCAAATCAGAAGGGGTGACTGATCTGTTGGAACCTTAAATAAGGGAAACTGCCATACTATAAAACCGACTGAGAATAGTCTACTAAGGGAGTTATAAATTGTAACAATATAAATTGTTTCGGAGAATCAATATTCATCCAGCCAGGGCAATCAGGGTTGGCATTATAAAGTATGACAGATGTAATAAGTGTGAAAGGGTGAAGGGTGAAAATCCTTAGCATCTTTTTTTTTGACCTGGCAGTTTCCTCCTGCTCCTTTGAGCTTCCTGGCGCCTTGAGCCTTCAATTCACAACTACCTGATGGATTTTTTTCCTTCTGTTTTCACTACCTTTTATGATGAAAACCAAACAAAGTCTTTTGGATCTTTATAAGGGCAGGATGCCCAAATTAAGTTGTGCAGATTTACTCTGCAGGATCATTTACTTGGTTCCCCGATCAGAGCCGGGACTGGAGGGGGCGAGGAGGGCAGCTGACCTGGGGTTGCCAACTGTCCAGTTTTGGACTGGACAGCCAGGGTTTCGGGCATTCTGTGCGGTGTCGAGTCAGAAGTACCGACCGAACGCTAAAAGTCCGGTTTTGCAAGTGACTCCTCCTCTCTCCCACAGCCTCTTAGGTAGAGGAAGAGAAGGACAAGGTAGGTGCCTCTCACAGGAGAACTGTGCTGTATCCCCTGCCCCCTGCCTCATTTTCCATGCTGTGATAGGATGGCATAAGGAGAGGAGGTTGGGCACAGCATGGCCCTCAGCTCCCAGTGGCTCTGCAGATCTCCATAGCAGTGATTCTCTGGATCCCGCCTCCTCTCTCACCATGTGCTGTGATTGGATGGCAGAGGGTGAGAAGGCGGGGAGAACAGTGCCACCCTCAGGTCCCAGTGGATCCACCAAGCTCTGTAGCAATAAACCTCTTGGTCCCATCCCCTCCCTCACAATGCTGGGCCAGGAACCAAGAGAGGGGCTGCAGTGAGCCTGCCAAGACAGATACAAGCACAGAAGAGAAGGTGAAGAACAGACAGACAGATGGAGGTACAGGGTTGGGAGAGGAGAGAGACACAGAGGGGGACAGAGACAAAAGAGGAGGAAAGGGGAGATAGACACATGGTGGGGAACACGGAAAGGTTGAGATATGGGGGGGGGGGGGGGCGGACACATGGAGGAAGGGAATGGATCACAAGGTCTTAGCTGCAGCTGTCTGGAAGTTGCTCTGTAGGCTGTGCCTTCCTATCTCAGGTCTCACTCTGGACTCGTGCCTTGTCCCTTAGCAACCTGGAATTTATCTGGTGTTAAACAAAAGCATATAATGTGCTGCGGTGACCCCTCCCTGTTCTGCCCATGCCTGTACTCAGTTCCCCCCCCCCCCCCCCCCCGATGAGGTACATTAGTGCCCCCTGGGTAGTTGCCTGTCCCTCCTGACAGCCCTGGCTCCCCTCTCTTTTCCTTCCTTACTGCCCAGCATTTTTCTAACCTTCTGAGATCACGTGTGAGAGAGACACAGAGGAGAAAATTTCTGCCCCCCCCCCCCCACCACCTCCGAATAATCCATGAGATAAAAAATGCGTAGCAGCCGAGTGGCAGGGGACCCCCTTTTGTGCCCTGAGAGGCTGGAAGGTAAACTGTTGCCTGTGTGCAGCCTGTCAGCTCATTATCGCTCTTTAATGCATACAAGGATACACTGTTTAGGCACTTCACTTGCAGGATCTAAAATTTATGCGAATGAGGGATACCTCCCCCCCCTTCCAAAACCTCAAGGGTCTAGACCTGCTCAGTGGAAAAATTGGCAACCCTAGGGGTGGCATCAGCAAGGCTATTTTTGCCTATGGTCATAAACACACAAAGCTCTGCCCAAAATCGCAGGTAGCAGAGATCAGCCCTCTATTTCTTACTCCAGCTCCTCCCCTCTCAAGCAGCATGCAAGGAACTGCATGAGGATGGATGTGAGTCTGTAATAGACAGAGCAAAGAAGAACCCTCCTTAATCTAGCACCTTCTCCTCTCTTGATATCCCCTCATAAGAACATGCCCAGTATCTTATGAGGGGTTAACAAGAGAGGAGAAGGGGCTAGATTAGGCCATGCTGGGTTTGATGAACATGTCCATCAAACCCAGCAACCTGTTTCAACAGTGGCTAATCCAGGATACAAGTACCTGGCAAGTACCCAAACATTAAATAGATCCCATGCTATTAAGGCTGGTAATAAGCAGTGGCTATTCTCTAAATCAAGGTGACTAATAGCAGTTTATGGGCTTCTCTGGGTACTACTCCAAACCTTTTTTAAACCTAGCTAAGCTAACTGCCTTAATCACATCCTCTGGCAACTAAGTCCAGAGCTTACTTGTGTGTTGAGTGAAAAATAATTTCCTTTGATTTGTTTTAAATGTGCTACTTGCTAACTTTATGGAATGCCTCCTAGTCTTTCTGTTTATCTGAAAGAGTAAAAAAAATTATTTACACTTACCTGTTCTAGTCTTCGCATGATTTTGTAGACCTCGATCATATCCCCCCTCAGCCGTTTCTTTTCCAAGTTGAACAGCCCTAAATTCTTTAGCCTTTCCTCACAGGGGAACCATTCATGCCCTTTATCAGTTTGATCACCCTTCTCCAGTGCATCTATATTTTTTTTGAGATGTGGTGACCAGAATTGCACATAGTACCCAAGGTGGGGTCTCACCATTGTGCGATACAGAGGCATTATGACATTGTCCACTGTATTCATCATTCCCTTCTTAATAATTCCTAACATTCTGTTTGCATAATTGACCACTGCAGTACACTGAGCAGATGATTTCAATGTATTGCCCACTATGATGCCTAGTTATTTTTCCTGGGTGGTAACTCCCAACTTGAAACCTAACCGTGTAACTACAGCATGGATTATTTTTCCCTAAATGCATCACCATGCACTTGTCCACATTAAATTTCATCAGCCATTTGGTTGCCCAATCTTCCAATCTCGCAAGAGTTTCCTGCAATTTATCACAACACGCTTGTGATTTAACTATTATGGATAATTTTGTGTCATCTGCAAAATTGATTACCTCACTCATTGTTCCCCTTGCCAGATCATTTATAAATATATTAAAAAGCACCAGTCCAAGAACAAATCCCTGAGGCCCTCTATTTACCTCTCTCCACTGAGAAATTTGACGATTTAATCTTACTTTCTGTTTCCTGTCTTTTAACCAGTTTGCAATCCATAAAAGTACATTGCTTCTTGACTTTTTAATTTTCTTAGAAACCTCTCATGGGCGACTTTGTTAAATGCCTTCTGAAAATATAAATACACTACATCTACTGGTTCACCTTTATCCACATTTTTATGAACTCCTTCAAAAAAATGTAGATTTATGAGGCAAAATTCCCTTGGGTAAATCCATGCTGGCTGCCATGTCTATCTATATGTTCTGTGATTTTGTTCTTTAGATTAGTTTCCACGCTTTTTCCCGGCACTAAAATGAGGCTCACTGGTTTATAGTTTCCAAGATCACCCTTGGACCCCCTTTTTAAATTTCAGAGTTATATTGGCCACCTTCCAGACTTCAGGTACAATGGATGATTTTAAAGATAGGTTACAAATTAGTAGTAATAGATCTGAAATTTCATTTTTTAGTTCTTTCGGAACCCTGGATTGTATATCAGCAGGTCTAGGCAATTTACTACTCTTCAGTTTGTCAATCTGGCCTTCTACATCTTCCAGGTTTACTGTGATTTGGTTCAGTTCATCTGAATCATCGCCCTTGTAAACCACCTCGGGAAATGGTATCCCCCCAACACTGAAATAAAGAATCTATTTAGCCTTTCCGCAATGGCCTTATCTTCCCTAAGTACCCCTTTAACTCCTCAATCATCTAACGGTCCAACTGACTCTCTCGCAGTCTTCCTGTTTTGGATATATATATTTTTAAAGTTTTTATTATGAGTTTTTGCATCTATGGCCAACTTCTATTCAAATTATCTCTTAACCTGTCATCAATTTTTTACATTTAACTTGCCAATTTTTATGCTTCTTCCTATTTTCTTCAGATGGATCCTTCTTCCAATTATTGAAGAAGTGTTTTTGGCTAAAATAACCTCTTTCACTTCACCTTTTAACCAAGCTGACAATCATTTGGCCTTCCTTCTACCTTTCTTAATGTATGGAATACATCTGGCCTGCGCTTCTAAGATGGTATTTTTAAACAATGTCCATGCCTGTTGTACACTTTCAGTTTTTGTAGCTGCACCTTTCAGTTTTTTCCTATCTTCCTCATTTTATTGAAGTCTCCCTTTTGAAAGTTTAGTGCTAGAGCTGTAGATTTACTTATTGTCCTCCTCTCCTCCTATTTTCAGGGAACAGAAGGGGGGGGGGAACACTGGAGAGGATAGCAAAATAAAGAAGAATTCAGTTTTTATCTGTGTATATTTTTCTAATTTGTGATCCCTTATTCCATGTTTGATAAAGGTCTGTGTTCTGTATGTGTGACTGAAGTGTTCTGCTAGCCTGTGGGTTCTGTATAGGGAACTATAGCAGTCCAGCTTGTTCTGTTTTTCACTAGAAGGTGTACTGGTGTTTTAGGGCCAGGTGGAATATTTGCAGTGTGGACTTTTCATGCAGGGTTGTTGCTGTTTGAATTTTGGGAGCTAATGCTGTGTTGATATAGCAGGTTTGCTATATAGTCTGAGTGATTTTTTTGCAGGGTTTTGTATTACTTCACAAAGTACCTGGTAATGGAGGGACTTTGTGTCACTGTTACTGAAGTGATAACATAATTTGAATTTTTCTTATGATGGGTAGTAAAGGGAGAAAATTCTAGTTCACTTCAGCCAGCCACTTCAGAGATTACCTTCAACCAATGTAGTATGAATATCTTTTAATTGATAAATTTAGGAATTTCTTGGGATCTTTTATTCTGCAACCTATTTTGAAAATTCACAGACCATATATTCAGACTATGACGATTTTTGAAACATATTTTGCAAAACAAAGTTTAATATTTTAAAATATGATGTTCAGTTATGTGATTTTACAGGATTGTTCTGGGGACATAATAGTTGAGTTTAATTATAAAAAGTCAGGGGGAGCATATAAGCCTAAAATTAATTGAAGAAGGTATGTAAGGCTGTAGAGAAGTGGTTCTCAAATCTCTTCTGGAGGACCACCAGTCACTCATATTTTCCAGACACCGCAATGAATAAGCCTGTGTAGGAGAAGGTAGGGGGCTACTTCATGGCTCACAGGCTCTTTGTTGATTTTAAGTTTCTTCAGCTATTGCTGCTGCCATTGCAGAAAAATCTACAGCATTGTAGGTCAAGCATAGGAAGCGGGGGAGACAGAAAGAGGAAGAGGCTGCCACTTGGCAGGGTTAGAGGATAGCCAAAGAAGGGGTTGATGTTGCACAGTAGACTGGGGGTGCATAAAGAGAGAGGGGCTACTGCTGCTGGGCAGAGTGATGGTGGAAAGGCACTCCTGCTGCTGAGCAGGGGGTGGTTGAGGGTTAAGTGGGGATGCAAGACAAGCAGTGAGGGGGATTAAAGAGGAAGACCTAGGGCAAGTGGCAGGAGGAATACAGGGCAAGGAGTGCAGGGAGAAAGAAAAGGATTTAGAGCACAGAGTAGAGTGGAGAAGAGAGGGATACAGGGGAAGAGAAAGGGATTGCTGGGCTTGGAGAGTGTTAAAGATTATTTTAGGGAGTTATTTTTTAGTTTTCTGGAAGAGCATTGTGATGAAGGGGGGTTAATAGTGGATCAAAGCAATCACCAATAAATTGATAAATGTGGACATATATATATATATTGCACATAGCTTAAGCATAAGAATCATTAAGGCATGAAAATCTGGTACATTGTCTTTGTTTTTCTTTCTAGTCTACTAACAAGCTGATTAATACCATATTTAGTAAATTAAATATTTGATTTTACTAGATTGTGTGTGTGTTCTATGGTGTAACATAACACCATTCAGGCCACTGCTTACATTTGGCAACATGAACAGATATTATATATATATACATATTATGTCATAGAATCATTACATTGAGTGTTCATAGAGGATAGGATTAGTGGTTTTTTGTCTTTTAATTTGTTAGATATATTGTCATCCAGTAAGTGCTAGAAAAGTGACAGAAACAATGTGTGTCCATCTTAGATAAATTTAGCAATGCTCTTACTGACTAGGTTTCTGATAGTGTTTGGCTGGATCAGTCACAAACACTCTAGCAAAATTACTGAGCTAAATAGAGACTGCTGATTTAATAGAACTTATAGTGCTGGGACAGGGCTCAGACTTGATCACTAAAATTGTTACCTGTCTCTTTCAGCAGAAGTTGGAAACTGTCAGGAACTGTTTGCAATCAGGTCATGCGCTTTTGTCTGTCTGCCACCATGGTTCTATCAGTCAGAAGGGTGTAACTGATTTACCGCATCAAATTGAGGAACTACAATCTGCCCAAATCTCAGAGCAGTAATTGACTCCAAATCCCAGAATCATAGCTCAGACTCGGTCTGCATTTGCAGTAGACATGTACAGTTATGCAGAAGTGATCACAAAGGGACACGGAAATTCCTTTAATGAGACTATTCACAACTCAGTTGCTGCAGAGACATTTACCAGTACTGAGGTTTTAGAACCTGAAAGGACACAGGGAGCTGAGGAGTTTACAGAGTGTGCTGATAAGGAAAAAGCATAAAGGGGGTGAGTGGTGGATGCAGGAAGCTGAAAGTGTCTCCTGTACACAAAGGAGAAAACTCATTTCTACAGTGCTAACGAATTGATTTTTCTGTCTAAAAGTTATAAACAGACTGATATAGAATTAAAAATATGGGAGAATGAGTTTATTTTTACAGCAAATGAAATGAATTTAGTAAATTTCTTAAATATATTTACTTCTGTCTGGACCAAAGTGAGGTCTTCATCTCGTCAAAGTGGCAGGGAGGGATATATGCTCCTCCTAATGGCTATCATTGAATTTGTGTAGAAACTGTACCATGACCAAGACTTCTTTCCTTCAAAGAAGCTGTTAAGAAATTCTGTAGCTGACAGTATTATAGCTGTACCACTATTATCTTGTCTATGTGTTTTTATTGAATACTGTCCAGTAGATATAATGTTTGATTTCTTTAAACGCTGGGTAACTACTTGGCTGTGAGCCAGATCAGCATTGTCCCTTGGCTCTTATCAGGAAATAGAGAGAAAGCAGCCTGTCTTGTCCTTTTCTTTGCTTTCCTTTTCTGCATCTGGCAGATGTGCCTATTAGTCTGTATGACTAATACTGCTGAGATCCCGCTACAAGAAATGGGGAAAAACTGTTTTTTTGGTCCTGAAACAGCTACTGTAAACTTCTTCCATCAGACCAGAATGCCTGTCACACATGACCAATTGTGTTCATTAGTTTCTTTTTATTTTTTTGTCTTGGTAATATATGTAATAAAATATTAAATATACTGTTTTATTTAGTGAAGGAACCTGTACATTACAGCATGAATTGCAGAATGAGTTAAACTGCTTATGTGAAGAGATTTTTGAGATGGAGGATGTGTGCCTAGAAAGTCACAGAGAGAGAAATTTTATAGTGATATGAAGCTGTCTTAGCTGTTTGGACAGATGGTAGAGGAATACATTAGTTTGATAAGGTGTTTATAATATGGAAAAGTGGAACAGTACTGTGTACAAAGAAACTGATAGTGTTAAAGTATGGATTTCTTAACCTGTGTTTTATCCCTCATTACATTTGGCAGGAGTCACTGCTGAAAGACATTGGGACTTTGTGAGGTTTACTTGCCTATTTGTCATCAAAATGTATCCACAAGTCCTTACACAAGCACAGAGATACAAAGTCTATCTATGCTGCACATATTGTGTTTGTCTCTACTTTCTTAGGACTATAGGTATGAACATTCTATATAAAAGACCTGTTTGGTTTATTTGCTTTTAACCTTTATTTGATATTGCATTTTACATGCTTAGCATTAGAATCATTCACAAATATCACATGATATGATAATTATGGTAACATACATATATGAAGTAAGTGTAAAATAATAATCACTCATTTAACCCTTGAAATATTATTGACCTTTCTTAATATTTCTAATTATATCACCTCATGTTTGGTATATCACAGAATGCCTCAATACCATCAGCCATAATGGTTAATCATATACATAGTAATGCTAATCCCAGAGTTTTTGGTATATATCCCCAGGCTAGACCTATAAACTGCAACTGCTAATATTTTCCCTAGTACCATGCAATATCATAATCAGATATTCCAATGGTACCAGGTAGTTACTGAAGTAACTTTAGTATCAGTAAATCATGATTACTCTGGACATTTAGTCCTCATAGCCTATTTCCCATCCGACCATGTTTCAGCTCTTGTGTATTTTTCTTGTCAATTTAAGCTACTCTCCTTGTTGATTGAATTGAAAAATGTACTCCTGTGTATGCTTATCTGAACATTTTTCTTTCTTTATGCCTATTTCCAGATTTTTAGTGAGAGATGCATACCCTAATGCTAATTTATAGTTATTAGCATGCAGCTTTATGCTTAAGTCACTGAAAAACATACCATCATTCAACTAAAAGAAATACTTTACAGGATGATAGATTGGCCCTGGATCTGCTGTTAACACCACCAGGAGGCTTATGTCATACTCTCCAAATCACTTATGGTTGTCCGTGTTGCATAGAGATTACTGACCATACCCCTAGAATTCTTAATTTAACCAAACATTTATAAAACAATTATAATCTGCCCTTGACAAGCTAACTAAACTTGAGTGAGGAAAGCTTTTATCTTTATAAGAACAAAAATACTAATCTATTTCCCCATAGGTTTTGCATGTTGCATTGCAGTGGCCTTTATTACAAAGGATTATTGTTCATCTCATGCTCATTACCAAATACGGAGTATCACTTAGATCAAGAGCTGAGAACTCATATGAAGGAGAGCATGTATATGCTACAGTGTCACATAATATAATTGGTTTTTTTAAATGAAAATAGTAGAAATAAACTAATTTAACTTGCTTACTAATACAATTTAAGGCATCATTAAATCCATATTTTCCTTGATAAACTTTTGGATGCTTGCTTTGGGTAGAGTGTTGAATATTATTTTAGGGAGTTATTTTTTAGTTTTCCAGAAGAGCAATATACATGAAGGTGGGGTTAATAGTGGAGCAAAGAAATCACCAATAAATTGATAAATGTGGAAATATATATATATATATATTACACATAGTTTAAGCATAAGGATCATTAAGCATGAAAACGCAGTATTCTGTCTTTGTTTTTGTTGTGTTCCACAGCCGTGGAAGGCCACGACCGTGGTCCCCTACCGTGCCCGCGACGGCGACCCGCCACGGGAGCTCCGGGGGAAGCCCCTGATCCTGTGCCTGTCGCTCCGACCCTAGAGAGGGTCGCCGGGTGGGGAGCCGTTCCTGCTTCTCCCTCGTGGCGTCCCTGCAGTCTTTCCTCTGTGGAGGAAATCCAAGATGGCCGCCGCCATCTTTAGGCGCGAGGCTGGGTCTCCTCATTAGAATTAAAGGGAACTGATCCCTTTAATCATCATCAGCTGTTCCCTATGAGCCAGAGCAGAGGAAGTATAAAAGGAAACTTCCTCTGCTCATTCCTCGACTTGGCAACGTCTCTTGTAGCACTGTTTAAGTCTGCTTGCTTCAGTGAGTCTTCTTGGGCTTTGGATCCTTGTTCCTGTCTCAACTTGGTATTCCTGGTTCCTGACTTCAGATTGGCTAACGGTGATTCCAGGTGTGTGACTTCGGACTGGCAAGTGGTGATTTCTGGTGTGTGACTTTGGACTGGCAAGCGGCGATCCCTTGGTATAAGACCTCGGACTGGTAAGTGACGACCCTCTGGCACTTGACTTCGGACTTCCTCTGGACCATCGTCTCTAAGGGCCCACCTAAGTCCCAGCGGCCGGGGTCCCTACGGGGGTCCTTCCGGGGGGACCGCGGGCTTCCAGTGGCGAAGACTCCGTTCCTCTTCTTGACGTCACGACTCTTCATCTGCTTCCACAGTCGCCTCAGTTTCCAGTGCCGAGGGTCAGCTGGTCGCATCGTCTGCTCTGCCTCGCCACCTGACTGGAAAACCTATGGATCCACCTCCTCAGGTATACCATCCTCCCGTCGGTCCAAGGGTTCACAAGCCTGAGCATAACAGATTGCCAAGTCCATGGACCCGGCGGAGGCATCCGCCTGCCAGGCCATTCCTGGAATGGTCTGGCAGTGTCTGAAGGACCAGCAAAAGACCCTGGATGCCCTTGTCTCTGTTGTGGAGGGTCTGAACCAATGCCTCGAGGTGTTAGGACCCATGAACCCCACGTTGCCTTCCCCGCCCAAGGCTCAAGGGGGCCGCCCTACTCAACAAGGCCCCGTGCAGGCCACCGTGGGCGATCTTGGGCAGGTAATTCCCACACAACTCCAGGCGCCCTCTCGATACACCGGAGACGTGAAGTTGTGTCGGGGATTTCTTAGCCAGTGCCAAGTTCGTTTTTCCTTGTTGCCTGCTCAATTTCCTAGCGACCTGGTCAAAACCAGTTATATTATGCCCCTACTCGACGGGAAGCCTTTGATCTGGGCCTCTCACCTATGGGAGAGAAGAGACCCGGGTGTTTGGAAACTTGAACCAGTTTCTGTCCACCTTCCGACAGATTTTTGATGAGCCTGTCCGCAAACTTACTGCTGTCTCAGAACTACTCCGGTTGCGACAGGGTACTCGGACAGTGGCCGAATACGCAACAGAGTTCCGTACCCTGGCTGCGGAGCTACACTGGAGAGAGGATTGCCTCCACGGGATCTTCTTGGAAGGGCTAGCCTCATGCCTTCAGAATGAACTAGCAACAAAGGAACTCCCGGACGATCTCAATGGCATGATAGATTTGGCCAATCAAGTGGATCGTCGCATGCGGTTTCGCCTTCCGGAAGTAAAGGCAGCGAGGAGTTCCTCGCCTTCCCCCAAGGGCGCTTCGGGAGCCCTTCGAACACCCGCCAAGGAGCCCATGGAGTTGGGCCGTGGGAGAGTTTCTCCACAGGAGCGCCAGCGGTGAATTAAGGAAGGACTTTGTTTTACTGCGGCGCAGCAGGCCATCAATTAGCCACATGCCCGACACAGTCAGGGAAACTTCCGGGCCTAGGACCTGAAGGAGGTCTCTTCCTGGGCTGTACTTCACCTGCACCACCACTAACGCTACCAGTGGCATTAACATCTGCTAACGGTGAGTTCCATACCTTAGTCCTGGTGGGCGCCGGCGGCAATTTCATTATGAAGAGCCTGGTGGAACACTTAAAGATCCCACAAGTTTGTCTTCCAGCTCCTTTGGTCATCTCCTCAATCCAAAGAAAACCTCTTCCGGAACGTGTGACACACACCACGGTTCCCGTCCAGTTGAGAGTTGGAATCCTTCATCGGGAGCAGATGCCATTCTATGTTTTGGAGTATTCCATACATCCTGTCGTCCTGGGCCTTCCCTGGCTTCAGGAACATGCTCCTCAGTTCAACCGGAAGACCTTGCAACTATCTCGCTGGGGACCGAATTGTCACGGCAATTGCCTCCAATCAGTGACTCCAGTTTCCTGCTCCATTACCTCCACCAGTCTTCAGGGCCTGCCGGCCTCCTATGCCTCGTACGAGGACGTTTTCTCAAAACAAAAGGCCGAGATACTTCCACCTCATCGATCGTTCAATTATGCCATCAACCTCCTCCCCGGCACCGAGCCTCCTCGGGGAAGCACCTATGCCCTCTCGCCTGCAGAGACAAAGGCCATGACAGAGTACATCAAGGAGAACCTGGAGAGGGGCTTCATTCGGAAGTCTACGTCCCTGGCAGGGGCTGGGTTCTTCTTCGTTGGAAGAAGGACGGAAGCCTTCGCCCTTGCATTGATTACCAGGGTCTGAATGCTATAACGGTCAAGGACCGTTACCCCTTGCCCCTCATCTCAGAGCTCTTCGATCGGCTGCAAGGTGCGAGGATTTTCTCCTAGTTGGAACTCCGAGGGGCCTACAACCTGATCCGAATCAAGGAGGGTGATGAATGCAAGATGGCCTTCAACACCCGAGACGGTCACTATGAGTATTTAGTGATGCTGTTCGGGCTCTGTAATGTTCCAGCGGTGTTTCAGAACACCATGAACGAGATACGCCACGATCTCTTGTACCTGGATGACATTTTGATATTCTTGGACTCTCTGACTGCCCACCCACACAGCGTGCGCTGATCAAATCCAGTCAGGCGGCAAAAAGGTATGCTGATCAGCGAAGAAGACCATACCCGCCCCTCAGGCTGGGCCAAAAGGTATGGCTGAGCACTCAGTTCATCCGCCTGAAGCTGCCATCAGCGTGACTGGCCCCGCGATTTATTGGGCCGTTTCCCATCATTCAACAGGTTGGTGCCATTTCGTATCAGCTTCGTCTTCCGCCTTCCCTCAAGATACACAACACATTCCACGTTTCACTCTTGAAGCCTCTGGTGTTATCATGGCCTTCCAGCATGCCTCAGACTCCCCAACCTATTGCTTCCGAAGATGACCTCACCTATCAAGTCCGAAAGGTCTTGGACGTGAGAAAGCATAGGAAGAAATGGGAGTACCTGTTTAGCATGGGAAGGGTTTGGCCCTGAAGAAAACACCTGGGAGCCATTGGCTAACATCTTAGACTGGGGCTTGCTTGAACAATTCCACCAGGGCTTGCTTAAGCTCAGGGGGGAAGCCCCTGATCCTGTGCCCGTCGCTCCGGCACGGGCCCTAGGAAGGGTTGCCGGGTGGGGAGCCGTTCCTGCTTCTCCCTCGCGGCGTCCCTGCAGTCTTTCCTCCGCGGAGGAAATCCAAGATGGCCGCCACCATCTTTAGGCGCGAGGCCGCGCCTCCTCATTAGAATTAAAGGGACCTGATCCCTTTAACCATCATCAGCTGTTCCCTATAAGCCAGAGCAGAGGAAGTATAAAAGAAGACTTCCTCTGCTCATTCCTCGATTTGGCAACGTCTCTTGTAGCACTGTTTAAGTCTGCTTGCTTCAGTGAGTCTTCCTGCGCTTTGGATCCTTGTTCCTGTCTCATCTTGGTGTTCCTGGTTCCTGACTTCGGATTGGCTAACTATGATTCCTGGTGTGTGACTTCGGACTGGCAAGCGACGAGCCCTTGGTATAAGACCTCTGACTGGTAAGTGACGACCCTCTGGCACATGACTTCGGACTTCTTCTGGACCATCATCTCCAAGGGCCCACCTATGTCCCAGCGGCCTGGGTCCCTACGGGTTCCTTCCAGGGGGGGGGGGGGGAGGACTGCGGGCTTCCAGGGGTGAAGCTCCAGTTAGCCCTTGCACTGACCTCTTGACTCCTTGACCTCTCAAAAGGTCCACCTAAGTCCCAGTGGCTCGGGTCTCTATGGGCTCCTCCCGGGGGGGGGGGGGGGGACGGGACCGTGGGCTTCCAGTGGTTAAGACTCCGTTCCTCTTCTTGACGTCACGACTCTTCATCTGCTTCCACAGTCGCCTCAGTTTCCAGTGCCGAGGGTCAGCTGGTCGCATCATCTGCTCTGCCTCGCCACCCGACGGGAGAACGGGATCCACTTCCTCAGGTATACCATCCTCCCGTCGGTCCAAGGGTTCACAAGCCTGAGCATAACAGTTTTTCTTTCTAGTCTATTAACGAGCTAAGGCAAGCGACATCTGTTCTAACATCTGTTTTTTTAATTGATAAGGCTGGTGAAGGCCAGTGCTTTGGAGTAAGGCAGAGGATGTCTCTAATAGGCCATAGCCTGAAGAGCTACAGCTGGCCATAAACCTTGTCAAAGTTATGAGTGCAAATTACAACACCTAAAACTTGCAGATCCTGGATTAGAGCAATAGGATGAGAGTGTAAGAGAAGCTGCCAATTGACAATATTCTTTGAATGATCCATGGACAAGAACTGATTGTTAGTGCATGGGGTCCCCACGCCTGAATCTTTCATTTCGCAAGATACAGTGTCTCATAGAAAGAAAGACCTATGAGGGAAGTATCTTTGAATAAAATATGTTCTTATTTCTATCTTTATTATTGTAATCCTATTTACCTGTATTAATCTATGTAATGTTACTGTGTTGCTACTTGTTTTTGCTGTTTTACCATATTTAGTAAACTAAGTATTTGCTTTAGTGGGTGGCTGAGGGTGAAACGGGGATGCAAAACAAGTAGTCGGGGGGATTAAAGAGTAAAACCTAGGGCAAGTAGTAGGTGGGATACAGGGCAAGGAATGGGGGAAGAAATAAGAGGATTCAGGGCACAGAGTAGAGTGTGGAAAGAGGGATACAGGAAAAGAAGGGGAGGAGAAGGAGAGGAGAAGAGAAAAGGGTTGCTGGGCTTGGAATAAGGGAAGAGAAAGAGGGAATAGAGAAAGAGAAGGGTTCTTTACTGAAGCTGCACCTGTGCCTTTGGTGCTGAAGGAGAAAGCACTGTGTCAGAACAGACATTGGTAAGTGAAAAATGGGGAAGTAATTCTGTATATCTGCCCTGGGAGCAGAAGAAGCTGGTCCTGGTATCTAAGCACTTGATTCTAATTAGCCAATTATTTGTGCTAAAGAAACCAGGGGTTTACTTACTATTTCACACACATGCACATATTCTTTCTACTTAGTACATTACTGTGTCTCAAGAAACATGGATTTCTTTAACTTATACTCTAATGCAGAAGACTGGTTTCAATTAAACAAGGATATCATAGTAAAAACTTGTAATTCTCATTTTTATACTGAAGGTTCACAAACTTTTTCTCTGCATTGTATACAATACAACCAAAGTTAAAAATGTAACAAACAAGTTCCTCTAAACCCCCAACCCTCCCTCCAATTCATGACACCATCTCCACTCAAACTGCACAATGTAATAATAAAAGTAGCTAAACAATCTGTAACAATAAAAAGAGTCCAATACTGACCTGATACTTAATTCCAATACCTCTAAGTTGATTTTTTTTAAATCAAGCCTTATTAATCATAGACATCCTATTATGACGCCAACATATCAAGACGACCACAAAAAGATGCCAGCAATTATGTTGAGTTCATTCACAGTTTCAACTAGGTCTCAATCAGCACAAACAACCAGGTCTGAAGGCAGCTATGAAATGGCAAATATTCTGCTAAGTGCCGAACAGCAAGTGTTTATCAGCTCTGTAGGCTTTAGTAACAGAGTTAACAGATGGGACAGCCAATTGCAGCTCCTGACTCAAGTACAAAGATCTTGAGGGTTGGTTAAGTGAAACTTTATCAATCAGGTACGCTACCGGAAACCAATAAGGGGCTTATATTTTCTCATTGTCTGCAACCTGTCATTGCTCATGCAACTATATTTTTTTTTAACACCTGCAATCTCTCCAAGTCCTATTCTGAAGACTAATAAATATGGAATTACAGCAATCCAATGCAACAGTATGATGACATGAATTACTGTTTTCAAATCTGAGTGACAAAGAAGGGACTGAAGGTGTTTTACTGAACACACTCAATGAAGACCGCTTTTACTTGGCTTTCCATAAAGAATGTGGGGTTCAAAATTACTCTTAAATTTTTATCTTTTGCAGAAGGAGCCTCCCATTTTTACCTTACCAACCTTTTCTGGCCATGAAGAAGTCCATAGTATATTCACTTTCTCAATATTAAGTTTTAATCTGTTTGATCTCAACCATCTAGCGATAATGTCCATAAATGTGTTTAAAGTGCTTATGGTTGGTTTCCAATAATGTTTCCATTGCAGGAGTATCTGTATACTGTCTACATAAATGTATAACTACCCTTAGCTTTTAATAATTGTTCCAAGGGATAAAAGTATACATTAAATAGGGGATAATAGGGCCCTTTGAATGGCCCCAAAATTAAAACAAAAAACCCCAACATTTTGAAGAGCAAAAACCATCCACAGACTTCTAGATTCTGTGAAGAAGGAAGAAGACCACTCCCCCATGGTACCCCAATATTCAATTCCACAAGTCTAGTTAGGAGCAGTTGATGGTTGACTGCATTAATGCACCATTACTTGTTTGTGTATATGCTCTCCCATATAATCATCACATCTCTTTCACTAATTTTAACTATTGCTCTTTTATTTATTTATTTTTTTAAATAAATTCTCTTGCAGGTAGTAATACACCAAAACACAAATTTTTAAAAGTTTCTCACTGTGTGCATAGTCAACAAAGTGAAGAAACATATGGACAACTGGAGGGGAAAAAACCCCAATAAAAACAAAATGGTAGACTGTGCTCTCATCTGCATAAATTAATATCATGGAATGGATGAAAATAATTCTGAACTCACCTCTGGTGCCCCTTCTGTCTCTGAGGGAAGGCTGCTTTCATACTTTGCTACAGCTACTGCAAGTCCAGTTAGAGCCAATAGTGAATTTCCTTGTACCACAGGACTGTCTCTGAGGAGGAACACACAGATTCACATTCTGATTTCACCGTACAGATTCTAATCACATTAATTTTTTAAGGATAATTTTGGCCATTGTGCTGTGCAGACAATGCCCAATAGCCACAGAGCAGCTATGCACAGTAATCCAAATGTTTCACTCCAACCAAGTGATTAATCATAAAAACAGAATATGAAGGAAGAAAAGGATCTTAAGGTCCATCTAATCTACCCAACTTCATTTCTGCTGCAATGGCATAGACTTCAGCTGATCTTTGACATTCCTTTCATATCTTCACAACCAGGAATCCTCTGTGCTTATCCCATGAATTCTGTTACTATTTCTGTCTTCCACACATCTCATAGGAGGTCAATCCATGAAGAAATATTTCCTCATATTACTCCAAAGTCTATCCTTTTGTAGAAGTGACCTTTTTTTTCTAAAGCATTCTTTCCTCTGAAAAAAAGGTTTTCTTATTGTACATTATTGATGCCTTTCAGGTATTTGAAAGTTTCTATCATATCCCCCATCTCCCCATCTGTTCTCCTTTCTATGTAATTAGGTGCTTAATTCTCATTTCATAGGACCTTTGGTACAGATCCTACACATCTGTGGTAGTGTTTTTCTGGCCACCTCTACACTGCCTACATCTATTTTGGCCTCTAGAATTGAACACAATATTCTAGGTCACGTCTCACCAACAACCCGTACAGAAGTATAATCACTTCCCTTCTTCTACTGGTTATGCCTCTCCCTATGTAACCTAGCATCCCCTCTGGCTCTGGCCACCACTTTATCACACGGGTTGGCTGCTTTGAGATTATCAGAGATAACCATCCCAGGGTCTCTCTCCCGGTTAGTGCATATCAGTATCTCACCCCCATCGTGTACTGTCTCCTCGAATTTCTGCACCTCAATTGTGGAATTCTGAACTTTCTTTTGCAATTGTCTCTGAACTCCCAAGCACTTGCCCACTGCTCAAGCTCTCTTAGATCACATACTATAGATACTATAAGAAAGTTTCACTGCTGCCAAACTAATTCAACAGAATTATAGATTAGTAAATTAACCAATGTGGTTTCTGCATCATGAGTAGGCAACTCTTGTCATCAGGAGTTATAAAGTAGATTGGTTTTTCAGTGTATCTACAATGATTAATCACCGCATACATGTGTGTGCATTAAGCATCCATTTAATGTGCATATTTTGGTTACCATGAAAACTAGACTGGTATGGAACTCTTGAGGACTGCAGTAGGCTGTTCCTGGTGTATATGGGAATTCTTTAAAAAGAAAAAAAAAGTGGTTCTATATACTACCCTATTCCCATACTCCATGTTTATTAGAAATTTCACTATGCACAAAAGGCCCTGCAGTAGAAGGACCCTATGGCAGAGGATTAACCATGATCCAGGTCAGTCACCGTATGCCAAAAGCACTGCCCAGTGTTGTACATTTTGAACAAAAATAAGAAACTCACAGTGTGTATTTTTTTCATCTACCCTATTCTTCTCTGTTCTATCAGAGTGTAGTGCGATATGGTACTTTAAGGACAAGACTCACTAGCAATTGAAAAACAAATAAAAACTACAGCATATGTAGATGGCAGTTTTCAGATTTCTGAAGCTTCTGTTAGTAATGATGTACTAGTATTATGCACACTTCCTTGAAGTGGGAAGGGAGAACAAATAGAGGCAATCGCCCAGACTCTGTACCACCTCGGTAGCCAGCCTAGCACAATCATCTCCTGTCAGCCTGGAGGTGGAGCTACGCATGTCAGTGTTCTAGGGCCTAGCTGCAGCCAATCTGTCCCAGGCCCCAGATCTTACTAAGCTCAGCCCTGGTCACAAATAAAATGCAGATCACAGACCAAATTTCTGTATATGAAGCATCTGAAGATGGCACAACAGCTAATAAACCAAGCTGGTATCTATACCGTAGCATGGGTATACTGCCTAATAGGAAGCTCAGAACCCCGGTATATAAAGTGAAATGTCATCTGGTTGGGGGTACACTTAGGCCCCAAAGGAGAGAGGCCTAACTGGCAGTAAAAAGCCACAGACAGGGTAGCTGAGTTGGAGAAGATACAGCATTGGGCCATTAAAACGGCATTTGAGCTACAGAAGCTTTTGTTCAGGAAAAGGCTGAAGAGACTGAGATGGTTTAATCTAGGACAGAGGTTGGCTAAAACAATATAGTACATTTATGTTGTTCAAACTTATACATGAATACTAGAAAAAAAAAAAAAAGATCTGAATGACAGCCTGTTTAGAAAAGAGATATGAATTAAACTTGGACTTTTTCCCCATTAAAGTAGTCTGTTTTCTTTTGATCCAGTAACCTAAGGAAACAGAGGGTGCAAACTTGGTGGCAGCACTTAAAAAGTGCTTTCCTGGTGAGCACAAAACCTTCAGTTACAGTACAGCCACAATTTCTTAGGTTAGTAAATTATAAGGCTCACTAAGCAATCTCAAGAAAAGGCATTGGAGGCATTCAGGTTTTCTAACCTCAACTTTAATGAACCATTTCAAACGTTTTATGCTTACTGGTCACAGAAAAGGGTTTCTTCTGCTCAGAGTGCGCTTCCACTCAGCTGACAAACACACACACACACACACGGAGGCCTACATAGGGCTTCTTCCCTTACAACCCCCTCATGTGCTACTTACTTTGAGGCAGACTTTATGACATCAGTCAACATGTCTCTGACCCTGTAAAATGGACAAAAAGCGGAGTTAAGACAATTTGTCAAGTTTCTCAGTATGAACCTAACCTTGAGCTTTATCTGTCTAGCCCCCTAAGTGATTAGCATTAGAGAGTTCATGACCTTATGGCGGGTCCTTTTTTTTTTTTTTTTTAAATCAGGCAAAGTAAGAGACTACTTTGTGCCTTACAGCACATAAATGTTTTACAATCAGCCAGTATATCACATAACCCTTTCTGCTAATTATTTTTGTCATCTTATTTATTTATAGGTTTTTATATACCGACAACCGTTTGCACATCGTGTCGGTTTACAGATAACTTAAAACTTTTTGGCAGTGCCATTACACTGAACAAAACTATGTGTACAAGGGAAAAACATGATAATATTACATTGAATCATAACTATGCATACAAGAGAAAAACGTGATAATATGGAAACTGGGAAAATATTTACAGGGTACGGCGGTTCCTCAATAGGGAGGCGGATGAGGAAAAAAAGTATATAAATAAAAGTATATAAATAAAAAAGTATATAAGACAACAGAGATGGGAGAACATGATCTAGAAAAAAAAGCTTTGTCCTTTTTGTACCTATAAATAAACTCATCCATAAATCTGGCATAAAAAAACATAGTGCTGGTTTTAATATTTAAATTAGGAGAGTAAAGGGAAAAAAAGGTTCAAATTGTGCCATTCTTTCAAAAACTGAGCAGCAACATTTATTTATTTATTTATTTATTTATTTCACTTTATATACCGACTTTCAAATTCATTTCAAGGCGGTTTACAATAAATTAAGTTGCAGTAGCAACACTCAAATACATTTAAAACAATCCTTACACATTTTACAACACATTTTACAACAAATAAATTTAAACTAAAACATGGCACAGACATACACAATGACTAATTTAAGCTGTAACAGAACCAGACCCATGGGAGGAAATGATAGGACAATATGACAGCGGGTGCTTACTGGAATTAAAAATAAATTTAACATATATACCTTTTTTTTTTTTTTTAACCAAGATTGCCTTTTTCACAATATTCAAAATCATTTTGGACTGGAAACTTTCATTTGCTCCTATGGACTTCCAGATCAATTGGAACTGGCTCCTTCTTAAATTTTATTTATTTATACATACTTCTAGACTGCTTTCCCAATTCAAAAATCACCCAGAGCAGTTTACAGGACCAAACATGCACTGTCAATAAAAACAATCAGAAAACCCAAGACAAAAATACAAACATTTCAAATATTTCTTATTGCCAATGCCTTCCACTGCCAATATAAAGAAATTCCAAACAAAAATATTAACACAAAAAACAGGAATTCTTCAGCCCACCATGTAAAGCAACCCATCCCATCGCAAGGTCATCCTAAACTGCTGAAACAGACTATAATATCTAGGAATTGCTAAGGCTCGATAAGAAAGACCCAAGTTTTTGTCTTTTTCCTAAATGAAAAAAAAAATTCAACTCATGTTTGATCTCTGTAGGTTATGGTGCCACGAGCCTTCATGTGCAGCCAATTAGGGTTTTCCCTCATTTTTATTCACGTCTCCCATCTAGATCAGTCACTGCATCAATATTGCTCTGGCTGAAAGGTTGGGATTCTGGCTCCCCCTTGGAAACTGGTGTGCTTAGCAAGACAGTAGACATTACTGTTACATAGTGGATGGGATTCTCTCCATCTTGGGAATGGTGAATGCTGCTTTTGCCATATCCCTAGCCTACTGCTGGCCTGGGCACAAACCAGGGCCAAGAATTGAATCCATGTCTCCCACAAAGACATGGTAGTATACATAAAATGTTTCTATATTTACTTAGGTATATATTGAATTCTTGCCAGAAGTAATAGTATAGACTTCTGAAGGTATTCATTTGTTTATTTATTCTGTTGCATGCTACTATTGTAGATACAGGGAAAGGGCAGGGCCAGAGAGGGCAGAGGTTAAAGGCTAATTTTACTTTTAAAAAAGTGTAATAGTCTAGGTGATCAGATTTTGCAATTAGATGTATTTTATATACAGGTTTTTAAGCCAATACTAGACATAATTGACACATTTTTCACTAGATACTAAAGAACATTGTGAATATATAAAGGTGCCTCAACTAGTTCTAGGCTGTATATAGGAATGCAGTAGGCATTACAGACACACAGTATGCAGTTTTATCTTATATCATAATCATTACAAATGATTATGTTGGCATACCATACCATACCATAAATTCACCTAGACTGGACTACTGTAATTCTCTTTTTGTGGAGCTGCTGAAGAAACAGATTCAGGGATTCCAAAGGATTCAGAATACTGCTGCCTATTTACTTTCAGTCTTTGTCAGACTAAGTGCCACCACTTTTGAAAAGGCTTAACTGGATTCCAGTGGAGCTCCATTGCCATTTTAAAATGGTGACTTTAATCTTGAGTGCTTTATAATGTAATGAGCCACAGTACTTAGACCATTATATACCCCCCAAATATTATGGTCATCTTAGGATCACCTTTTATTGATAACGGCGTCTGATGTTACAGGTTGTAGAAATGTATGGTGCTGCAAGAATCCATATTGCTGATCTATGTAGTGCACAGCTTGGCCAGCCCTACAACACCGGGCAATAAACGGACTGAGCATTGAAATGAATAAGAATAACAAATGGGAATCCAAAGATATTTCGAGGACGTAAGTGCATTGACATAGCAGTCTGAATAAATGAATAAATAGGTGTCTGAGGTTTGAGCCTCTGATAGAAAGAAAGTAAAGAAGTTAAAACTCAGATACTGGCATTTTTAGGAAAGCTGAAACCTAATAGCAAACATATAACAAAGTGCTATAGTCTATAGATAAGAGCTGGCATGAACTGGTTCAAGCAGGCTAGCAGGGAGTGGAGCAAAGACTACTGTGGAAGGTTTATGTGCTGGAGGTCATGTATGTTTGTTTTCTTCAGGGTATAAAAAGCTGATGCTGTAAAATTAGAATTGGAATGCTGCCTTTAACCATTCAGCAGCTTGCTGAAGGTTAGAATGGTTTTCCCCGGAGAAAAAAAAAGAGACAGGCTTGCTGTATGATTAAACAATTTTTTATACTTTTATACTGCTTACTAATTGGAACCTATTTGCTTGCTGTCTACCAAATAAATTTATCTAAATTACTTTAACTGGCTGTTGAGGAGACCTCTTCCTGTACATTAAGTTCAGGTAAGTAGATTAAGAAACAATATTCTTAGTAGACCTGGGGACAAGCACCTTGAAGGTTTAGCCCAAAGTAACCTCTCTGGTAAGTATATGAGAAGGAGGGCTAAACAAGGTCAAAGTATCTGACACTTGTAAGAAAACTTTTTTTTTATGCCAGACCAAAACTGCAGAATTCAATGTCTACAGAATGATGCTTTAAGGACTGATTAAACTTCTGCAAACAGGTTAAAGCCTGGCTTTTTATCACAGTTTATAATTAGTTGCTTTTTAAGGAATGGGATATCTGCTCTGATGTTCTCTGGTTTGTTTTTTTCAAGAAATTAACTAGTTACAGTTAGTCTAATTGGAAATGACTATTGTTTTAATCTAGTTATCCTGTAGGCATGGATTCATTAGTTGTTTGATCTGTCTTTGGTTTATTTTATTAGCATTTTGTAATTCACTATTTGTTCCTTTACTATTTATATTACTGGACTACGTTTTTAGGGTTTTTAATTGTTTTAATTATGTACAGATATGGAATGTTTATATGCTTTATTAACCTCATTAATTCTTCTAGATTTAAGTTGTGTGTTTTGGATTTTTTTTTTTTTAGTGCTAATGTTCATATTTTTTTTTATTATTAATGATTCTGATGTTACTGTAATATTTGTTTTATGCTTTGTAATTTGACCTTGGGCCTCTGGGAAAGTCAGTTTATAAATATGAGAACAAATACATACAATGAAAAACAAAGTTAATATAACAGAAACTAAAGACCTAACCAACTGAGAGCCCTTGCCAGAATCACTATTCAACCCTGAAGTGAAAAAGGCACAAGCAGATAAAACCGGTGCTTTGCTGGCCAGCATGGTTAAGCATACAGCAGGAGGATCAAACATACTAAACCCAAGAAGCCCATGAGTGGGAAGACTACTGACCTCAAGCAAATTGAGCATTTGTTCGTTCAATACTTCTCTGATTTGTACACTGCTCTTTCCCATGCAAATGAGGATGCTATTGGTGAATTCTTGACAGGCTTGAGATTGCCTCAGTTGCAAGATACACAAACAGCAGTACTAGCTGCTCCTATTTCTGTACTGGAAATTCAAGAGGGCATTATGAAACTCCCTAGTGGAAAATGTCCGGGCCTGGATGTCTTCCATATTGAGCTTTATAAGAAATTCCTACCAGACATTATATTTTTTCTGCTCTCTCTTTTTCAGGATGCAGGAAAAGGAGGGTTCTGGGCTGGGTACATTGACAGATGCCATAAGCACCCTTATATATAAACAAGATACATAGGAATGCTGCTCTTACTGGCCCATCTCCTTACACTCAGATATACACAACTGCTAAGAAAAATGTATATTATTTTTGTAAACCGTTATGATGGCTCTACCGAATGACGGTATATAAAACTCAACAAATAAAATAAATAAATATAAAAATTTTAGCTAAAATGTTACAATTGCGAATGCAATCAGTTCTGCAGAGTCTAGTTCATGGTGATCAAACTGGTCTATGAAGGGTAGAGTATCAACACCTAATGCCAGAAGGCTTTTTAATATATTATGTATGGCTAAAGGGGGAAAGGGGGGGGGGGGGGGGAGAAAACCAGCTTTGGTAATATCTTTGGATGCCGAAAAAGTCTTCCATAGGCTGAGCTGGAATTTTCTCTTCTGGGTATTTATACAAGCTGGCATACCTGGGAGGTTTTTGGGTTGGATTAAAGCTAAGTATGAGCAACCTCGGACCCAGATTCTGATTAATGGTTCTTTGTCCCTTTTTATTAATATTGCTAGAGGTACGCATCAGGGCTGCCCTCTATATCCCTTGCTTTTTTACCTAACTATAGAACCTTTAGCTGTGGCAGTTAGCACGCCAGCATTAGTGGTCTCCAGTTGGGGGCAGAGAACAAAAGATATCCTTATATTCTGCTGATGTTCTGATTTGTCAGCACCGACCGTATCCAGGCCATATCTCCTGGCTCTAAAAGATCAGCATGGTGCACTCTCTGGTTATAAAGTCAATACTGAAAAATCTGAAATCTATCTAAATGTCCCTAAGGTGCCTATCCCTGCATGTTTTTCCACCTTTCGGAAAGTGGGTGAAGGTTTTTACATATCTGGGCATTTAGTTTCCTAGATACTTCGGCAAATTGTTGGGAAAGATTAAACAAAACTTACAGATGTGGGAGGAGCTTCCCATCACTTGGGTGGGTAGAATCAACTTTTTAAAAATGAATATTTTACCCAAGCTACTGTACCTTTTTCCAGTATCTTCCTTGACCTATACCAGCACAAGTTTTCTCTCATTTACATAGCTGGATAGGTACATTTATTTGGAATCCTAGGCCTGCCCGCTTTCCCTAACCTCCAAGTTTACTACTGGGTCACCAGATTGGTTTGTTTACAGAACTATGGATTTGTGATGTTAATGTCCCCTGGTTGCTGCTAGAAAAGGAACAGGTTGATATAATTGATCTGGCTGTGCTCCCTTTTCCAACCCCTGCTCAAATAATTGTAGGATTTGTAGGAATAGCCCATGTTGGTGCATACACCCCCCCGTCAGTAGGTAGGTTCTTACATTTTTGAATGTAATAGATGGAGAGCTCTCACCTATATCTCCCAAATATACAAATATCAACTCATAGATTTCCCTCATGTTTTCAAAGCCTGGAAGGAACAAGATCTGATTACTATTGTGCATTTGTGGGGAGATGAATGAATAAAGTCCTTTCAGATGTTAGTTGATGACTGACATCAACCCAGAAAGTCACATCCAATACTTGCAGGTGTGACAGGCTCTGTAGGGTATGTTCTGCCTGATGTGTCCCTTACTGTTACATCTGGCAGCTCACAGAACACTCGTGTGTCACTGCAGTCACCCCAGGATAATCCCATTATCTGAGAACACCACAGACTGTCCCACATGGCATGGATGCTACCAGCCTCCCTTCTTCCACTGCACTGCTCCATAGGCACTCCCGATGCTCTGAGCCTTAAAGGCCCCATGGCGGAAAACCTCAACTTTGGTGCCTCTTGATGACATCACGCGGCTGGGTATTTAAACCCAGCCTTGTCGAGCCTTGTCTTCCTTATTTGTCCTGCCCAGTGTCTTCAAGTGTGTCTTCGTCCACCCTTGGCCTGACCCTCTGGACCTGACTTCTTGCTTGAACTTGACCATAATTGTCTGCCAACTGGAACTTGACCTCTTGTTTTGGACCTGACCACAATTGTCTGTCACCTGGACCTGACCATTCTTGCTAGCTGGCTGCACTGACCTTGGCCTGTCTCTGACTCTGTTACCTATCTACCATATTCCTGGTGTGTCTGAAGACTCATCTTCTACTTTATCCTAGGGCCTCGCCTAATTTCTGCCAACCACTAGAACCGAAGGGGGAGGTGGCGGGTATAGATGATGCTCCAGTTTGGCCCATGATTGAGTCTGTTCATCAGCTGCTGACACAGGCCTCGAAGTCCTTTTTACAAAGCTGTATCAACTACGCCACTGCTCTAAGGGCTCATATACACGCTATTCTTTACTGATTGCCGAGACCATAAATTTAATAATCATAACCATGAGCTCGGCGAACTCAGCCCAGGTCCAGGGGGATCTGGCACGTTTTCTTCAAGAGTTTAAAAACTTGTTTAATGAGCCTGGGAGCACAACCTCCAAGGCACTGGATATCCTACAGATTAGGCAAGACTCCCGATCGGTGGAAGAATATGCAGTGCACCTTGGCCTCTGACATCACTGGGGCATTGACAGTCTGATTGCGATTTTTTGCCAGGGACTCTCAGATCACATTAAAGACAAGCTGGCTGCTCGAGACATATTAGAGACCTTGGAGGGCCTGATTAGTCTAGCCATATGACTATAGCTTAGGTTCCAGGACAGGCCAAAGAGAGGCTCAGCTTGTCAAACTCTACAGATTTTTAGTTGAGGCCCCCACTGCCAAGAACAGTGTCTGCACAAAGCTCAGCCTGTAGTTTCCTTGGCGAGAATCATGATCCCTGACTCGCTTACTTCACCCACTGCCCCTGTGGACACCACTAATTACCAACACACAGACATTCCTATGGTGGTTACAAGAGAAGGTTAGCTAGCACCCCGTCTATATGACGTGAACCAACCCCTGCCAAGCTTTGACAAGAAGGACTCAGACCTTCCTGCCACTGGTGGTGGGCATTCGCTGTCTGTTGCTTGTGTATGGATTCCTGTCCTCTTCATCTTGGGACTTGTGGGCACCCTTGTCCATCACTTGCCTAAAGCGCTATGGCACCATTATACAATCACAGCTGAGGTACTCTTCGAAGAACAAAATTATGGGATTTCCACAAAAAATTCCACAATAAACCCAGGTCCAGGAAGGTGGGGAAGGGGCTTTGGAGAGGGAGGTACTGTTATGTTTGGCAGCTCATGGAGCACTCCCATGACCCAACGCAATCATCCCAGGACACACCTGCCAGCTGAGAATGCCGCTGACTGTCCCATGCAGCTTGGACACTGCCAGCCTCCCTTCCTCCATGGCACTATGCTGCTCTTTAGGCACACGTGACACTCTGAGCCTTATAGGCCCTGTGGTGGGAAACCTAAACTTCAGTGCCTCTTGATGACATCACATAATTCGCCTCAGCAACAGCAACAGGTCTGCTGCCTAGCAGTGCATGTTGCAGTGTTCCTGAATTCCTGCCTTGTCTTCCACTCCAGCGTCATCCAGCCTTGCCTTCCACTCTGGCCTCATCATAAGAACATAAGAAATTGCCATACTGGGTCGGACCAAGTGTCCATCAAGCCCAGCATCCTGTTGCCTGTCCAGTGTCTTCAGTGTGTCTTCGTCTATACTTGGCTTGACAATACAGACCTGACTTCTTGCTTGAACCTGACTACAATTGCTTGCCACCTGAATCTTGACCTTTTACTTGGACCTGACCATGATTGTTTGTTGCCTGGATCTGACCCCTGCCTGGACCAGACTATTCTTGCTAGCTGCCTACACCAACCTTGGCCTTCTTTGATTCATTACCTGATCTGCCCTGTTCCTGGTGTTTCTTAAGTCTGTCTTGTACTCTATCCTAGGGTTCTGCCTAAGGCCTGCTGGCCACCAGAACCCAAGAGCTCAACCCAAGGGGGAGGCAGCTGGTATAGGTGAAGCTCCAGTCTGGCCCATTATTGAGCCTGTTTGCCACCTTCTGGCATAGGCTTCATAAGCCCTGCTACAAGGTTGTGTCAACTACACCGCAGCATTAATGGTTCACACACCCGCTACTCCTTACACTTACATTGCTTAAATGGCTTTGAAACATTTATCAGTGATCCTGATATTTGTGTGCTTGGAGTAGCATTAGTATGTAAAGGTCTCCTTGAAGGTAAATTTGGGTGCAATACTCCACAGGCACTTATCGATGTCTGGAATACAGACTTAGACACCACATTAGATGCTAAAGATTGGAAATATATATGGAAAGCTACCCACCATGTTTCAGTATGTGCTAAGCAGTTTGCTTTGATGATTCGTGTTTTGCAAGGAACTTATCGAACTCCAGTATTCTATGCTAAAATATTTTCCAGTACAAATAATATTATATTTTTTATACCGGTGTTTGGAAGAGACCATTATATCGGTTTACAATAACACAGATAAAACATAAAAGCACAATTGTCACCAAATATTTGCTGGAGGGAATGTGGGAAAATGTGAAATTTTACACACGTGGTGGAAGTGTCAAAGTGTTCGCTATTTCCTATCTGGGGTTACTCAGGAGATTGCTAACATTTTGGGGTACCATGTGTTTCTTGGAACAGAGATAGGTCTTGCTAGGTAGATGGGTAGTCTGA
Organism: Rhinatrema bivittatum; assembly: GCF_901001135.1. Lineage (NCBI taxonomy): Eukaryota > Metazoa > Chordata > Amphibia > Gymnophiona > Rhinatrematidae > Rhinatrema > Rhinatrema bivittatum. The sequence goes on from NC_042615.1 coordinate 479,798,593, forward strand.
GATTCCAGTGAAGCATTGGAAATTAGTAGGGCACCTGATATTAACAGCTAGAGTCACAATTGTGACCTTCTGGAAAGCTAGCTTTTCCTTGGAGTACTGGTGTAATCAAGTGTGAGAAATACTGAGCAGCTTCATTATGACTTGAAAAATGTGCATTTTAAATTTGTGTTAATTTGGGGACCATCTACTGAGCACTGAACATAATCTGGACAACTGTCTCTAAATGCTGTTTGCAAACACCCTGTATCTGCTGTAAATTGGACTGTGCACACTGTAATTTTCTCTTTGTTCTTTCAACATGTTTATATGTTGGAAAAACTTGTTAAATAAAGAGTTATAAAAGAAAAGGCAAAAGCAGGGAAATAACAGCCTTAATGAAAAGCACACATTTTATTATCCCAATGATATGGAATACTGCATCAGGGACCAATGATAGGTGTGGTGGCAAAATGATGATCTACAGAAGGGAATCATTGTAAAATAATAAGATTATAAATTGTATAACAAATCAATCAATACACAAAACAAAAAATACAAAATAAAGTAAAAAAATAATCCAATAAGACCATGTTTCAGTAGAAAGCCTATTTAAGGGGAAAAACTCAAAAAAGTTCTAAGAGCAAATACTGCAAACCATACAAAGGCACAAAAGACAAACACACAAATATACAATCAGAAATTTTTTCTTGGGGAGAGCTGGAGTGCAACATCCTAACCATTGGCCTTGCTGTTACATCTGGGTCCCTGTTGAGGGAGAGGCACTGCCTCTTGATCCCATTCCCTGGAGCCGGAAGAGCTTAAAATTGTATTGGGCAATGGTGTGCCGAAGCCATACGCCAAAGAAACATGCCCCTCTAGCCAATTTTGCAGGGATTCCTTTCTGATTTCTTTGGAGCTGAAGTTTAAGATGGGGAAGACGAGGAAGGGCTGCCTGAAGGTTTTCCCATCTGTGCCGCAGGTAACCCCCATTTCTCCACAACTGATTTTAAAATCTTTTAATTTTTCAAGTCAAGCTCTGAGACATACTAAACTTGGAGTATGCCTGTAGCACCATTCTACAGGAGGACTTGTGTGTAATATGAGCGTCTTTTACATCTTTCTGTGGTTTCTCATATTTGCTCTTAGGACCATTTTGAGTCTTCTCCTCCCCCCCCAATGCAAGCAATCCATCAATAAAGAGCCATGTTGGGAATTTTTTTTTTTTTTTAGCTTTTAATATTTTTGTTTTGTGTATTATTAATAGAAGACTCTCTGTTGTTGCTTCCAGATTTTCCTTATGATTGAGTTTGCTTCTTTTGTTGCCTATGTACTATAACTGTGAACAGCAATATACTAACATTCAATGCCCCTCACTTTTATCAACTATTGATAACGTCTGTTTCTTCTCAGTTGCTCATGCAGAAGTTGAAACTTGCTGAATTAGACCCTTTGATGTCCTTTCTTTCCATGCACAGTTTACAAATGATGGGGAACAGACGCTCCTTCCCTTACCAGAGCCAGGCTGTAAATTTCTTGTACTGAACCTCTCTAGGATCCTCTTTCCCATGTTTCAACTGCATCTCCAGCTCCGCCTGTCTCCCCTAGGGGAAATCACAGCATAAATGAGAGATGAGTCTTACCTCTGTGACAGTCAAAAGATGTTTTGTGGGAAATACTTGGCAAACAGTTTCAAACTTGCCAATGTAGTTTACTTCTTCCTGATAAAGTATTCCATTATAACATAAAGCAGATAGTAACAGTGTTGAACTTTCATTTATCAAAAAAAAAATATTGCAAATGTTTTTTCTGTAAAGAAAAGCGGCAGGACCAGCCCCATGATTCAAGCTGCAGATCAGCAGACTTGTCTTCGAGTCTGCTGTCCATCAGGGCCAGCTGGGATCAGGTCCCCCATTGGAGGTGATAGGTTCAAACTCGGGGAGGGACTGAAAGTGATTACTGCTATGGCAGCAGCTCCTGCCAGACAGAGCAGAGCTCCAGTAATCATCTTGGAAGCGATGTCTCTGCAAGCCCTTGGAGATGCTAGGGGTTCCCAATGATACTCAAGTATGCCTTCTGGGGTAGAAGGTCTGAGAGAGAAATGTGGGGTTTGGGAGGGAAGGGGTGAGAAGATAAGTGTTAAAAATAAAAGATTTTCACTACAAAGGATTGAAAAATCATCACTAGCAAGTTTGTTGAGATATGTCAGTGTGCACAGCACCATACAAGATAAACACACAGTTGAAATTAAAATATTCTTCATTTAAAGAGCTGGTTGATTTAAGTTGGTACATGGGGAGATCACATGACTTGTTCAAGCCCTCACAATGAGTGGTGGAGATTCTATAGGTTTTTGTACTAACCACAATTCTACATGGCCAAAATCTGTCATCGAGTTATATAGCACAAAGCCAGGAACCTTATTTTCATTTCAAGAATGTTTTAATTGGTGCAATTAAGCACAACACAAATATTTGTGCTACAGAGTCAGATATTTCTAGACATGGCCCAAATATCTTTTCTGCAGAACAAGAAAAATGGCCACAATTCAAATATCTCCACATAGTCAGCCATTCACACAGCTGAGGAACCTTACGGAACTGAGGCACAAGTGCCTGCATTTCACCTGGTGTGACAGAGGCCAAGACTGCAGGAGACATGCACCAGGTGCTCACGGCATACAAATGTTCAGTCATGCCTTCAGAGCTTTTCTTTCAACACCATTAACAAGTAACTAAGATAATTTTAGTGGTATGCTCCTATTAATTTACAATTTCCATGGCAGAAAGAGAATTATTAGTGCGCAAGGGAGCGAGTGACACACACCTGTAAGACAGCATGGTATGTCCTGTTCATGAATGCCAGCCAAGACTGTGGGAGCACGATGGAGCGGTGCCAATCTGAAGGCTGGATGCTAACCTGTACAGGGCGGAATCCATGAGTCAAAAGTAAAGTACACTGTCAAAATCATGTTCCACAGTGAGTTGTTCATTTGTTTTCCATGTAAAATTGTTAACCATCTTCTCTGCACCTTTGAACTCTGACAGAAATGAGATGGAAATAAGTAGGGGAAAATAATAGTACATGCATAATGGATAGTAGGCGTATACTTTTAATAAACCCAGTTATGTGCATACTATCCATTTTTACGCGTGTACTATAAAGTCCGCAAGTTAAGGACATAACTCGGAAACAAATTAGATGAATGCACATCCCTAGAAAATAATTAAAATATGAGACAGGGCATGAAACATGTTATACTGCTAATATTTATAACTGTCTATATATATATATATACACATTTTAGAAAGCATTTACATGCTTAAAACTGGGTTTTACATGTGTAAATGCACTTTACCCATGTAAGTGGGCTTTTAAAAATTGCTACAATATACGTCATTGAATTACCCGTGTTAGCTGCACTTTATCAGGGTAAATGGCTTTTGAAAATTGCTACAATAGTATGTTACATTTACATGCATAATTCCTTTGAAAATTCACCTAATAGTGAATGCATGGTAGCACAAACAGAAAAACTATCAAGTCAGAGCAAGTTTGAAATTTGCAAATGGTAGCATCAGTCATCAGAGGATGGAGATGAGCTAAAACAGGGTAAATCTTCCAAGCACACATTATAGCTTATTGCTGCGGTGCTGCTGAACATTTATTATTTTTTACACAATTAACAGGGCCATTCATCAAAATGCATTATGGCATTAACACACGCGTTTTTGCCATAACGCATGCGATAAATGTGTTAACCGCACGGCGCAAATGCAAAGTTTTAGAAGAAGTGGAATTGGGGAGGGGTCTGGACTGGATTAATTAAAATGAGGGGCAATATCACACCATGAGATAGCATAACGCATGCTATCGCATGGTTTTAACGCCGGAAATAACTACACCTTTTTTCATGGCATTCAGCTGTGCGATATGCCTGAAACGGCCATAATCCAATTTGCGATAACTTTTGCAAATTGCATTTCAGGGCTTAGGGAGAGAGCGAGAGAGAGAGAGAGAGGGAGAGCGAGGGCGAGCTATTAGCTGGCCCTCCTACAGAGATATAAATAGTTGAGTAATATGAAGGCCTTTACAAAAGAACAAAATGGATTGACCTTGATAGATTGATGCCCATTTTCATAGAAATTACATTTGGTGGCTTTAAAGAAGACTGCAGAACCCACTCAGGTCTGAGCCACTCATGATACGAGTGCTCACATTTACAGTGAAGACTGCTGAAAAGTTGCAGATTTTCTGTGAATAAAGTAGTACAACTGCCATAGTAGTCCATGTGGAAATAAAGAAATACAGAATGATAAATAAGCTGGAGGTGAGACCGTTTTATTTGACTAACTCAGTATACCTGCAACTAGATTTCACAAGCTATGCACGCTTCATTAGATTTTGCAGACACCCGGTGAAGGGTGGAAAGCTGTCAAAAACGAATCACAAACCGGTATCATCCTCCACTTGTTTATTGATGTTTATTTCTACCAGTTTGGGCAGACATGGGCTGATGTGTGCATGGCTCCAAGTAAAACAATGGGTGTTTCTCTTGGGTGTCCTCAGATTGCCAGTGGAAGTCTTTACCTTTTTAGCCATCCTGCACCGAGTGTTTGCTCACTAATTCTTGCCTGCATGCCTCTATCAATGGCCTTTGAAATAAGGACCCTTTGATGTCCATTAGAAACAGTCTATTTAATCCTTTTGGTGCCTATGGCACTACAGTTCCTGTAGTTGGAAGGCTATAGGTTGGCTTGCAGGAAGACACAATATTAAAAACACCAGGCACAGTTCTCACAACTAAGTATTCGTTTCAGAGCTTTCAGACTCTGTTTAATGTATGTTTACCTTTCAAGGCAATTCTGCATGACTACAGAACTGGTTTTTCAGAAGCTAACGCAATTATCTGGCTCTCTGGCCACGGATGCTGGCTGCGCTAGTAAAGGTGAAATAGGAAACGACAACGGTTTGTGCTCTTGCTTTTAACTTTTTCTTTAGATTCATCTGCCAGCTGCTAGAGCTCAGCACCAGACTCATTAAAATTTATCTATGTGGATAGGACAAATTGTTAAAGCACATTTTAAAATGTAAAGTGAGAAGTGTGCTTTCTAAGTTGTCTATAAAAGAGGTGATTCTTTTACCCTTCCTTTTCTATGAGATGGCAGTGAGATTTTGCTTTCCCTGACATGACATCAGAGGTATATTCACTGAAAATAAGAAGTTCTACGCAGAGCTACTTTCCTGTTATGCTGGCCTGGTACAAGAGTATTAGGTGCCTTGGTGAATCTTCAGCCTTGTACCAACCGTCCACCCATCTCTTCCGCATGCTGTCCAGACACACACACACACACTTTTCCTAGCAATATAAATATTAAATCCAGGTTCCAGAGCACCAATACGCCTCCTACTGGGAAAACCCATTGAGCCAGACTGCTAAAGATTCCTGCACGGAAACTGCACATTACCAGACTACTTCACCTCTGTCGCACACACAAATACAGAATAAGTGGTCAAAAATTACAAACAGAAACATGCAGACAAACAAATAAAAAACCACAAGAAGCCAGACTCTGCATGCAGTGCAACAATGCAGAAACAGAAACATAACCACTCCTCAACACTATTGCCCTCCTCTTTTACCCTACCAGATGCTGCTGACCACAGGCCCAAACTAGGGGCCTCCTCTCAAACCAGAAGCCATCTCAGCTACTTCCTCCTCTTCACAATGCTACGGTCACAGAAGAAGGAAGACAACAGTAACACCATGGATGTGTCCTTTCCCCATCCCATTTGGGGCCAGACATCCACCTGTCAGCTTCACCCAGGCTTGAACTGCACCAAAGACATTATGGGATGAAATGGAGCTTCAAAGGAGGCATCAGCCACAATAATGCCTCCTTTGGGCATGGCTCTGGCACAGTATATCTCCCTTCTCCCCTCTATTTCTCCCTCTATGCTCCACCCAGTTTCTCCCTCTCTTCTCCCCCTGTAGAGTATCTTCCCCCCCCCCCCCCACCCCTTCCCTTCAGCAGTGGTTCTTGTACAGCACTCCATCCTTTCAGCAGTGCTAGTCCTTCAAAAGCCCAAAGTGGTGAACAGATAATTTAAAAATATCAAAATAAACAATATCAATAGAATACACACAACTCATAAAACAATACACATCAATCACAAGAAAGAGTATTTCAAAAGAGCAGATGAATACAACATCCAACAATTAAAAATGCATAAAAATGAAAAAATAATCCTAAACACCAATATTTCAAAACAGCTGATACAAAAAACATTCAATAATTATAACCAATAAGAATGAAAAAAAAAATCACCTGCTTTTTCTCCCTCACCCTCTGCCTAGCATCTCTTTGCCTCCCCTGCACATGAGCAGCCTGCCTAGCAACAAACTCTTCCCCAACCACCCACATCCTCCCCCTCCCTCCTTCTTTCTGCCTCCAAATCCAGGTCTCCAGCATAGTCCTTCATCTCTCCTCCCACCCTCTGCTCAATATTCCTCTTCCTTCTCCCTATCACAGAATCCCCATTTCTCACTTCCCCTCCTTTGGAACAGCACCCCCTCCTTTAGCAGTAGCAGCTCCAATAAAACATCTCCCACTCTTTACCCTCCTCACTCTCTGCCCAGGAGCAGCATCCATGCCCCACTCTCTCTCTCTCTTCCACACTCCCATAGAATCCACTCCTCCTTCCATCCCAGGTAACCAGCATCCTCCTCTCCTTTTCTCCTGTCTGCAAGGCTCCAGGCTCTTGCAGAACAAGCTGAACAGTAGTTAATTCACCTGGGGCAGTCTTCTGCGAATCCAGCACACCGTGGGTCCTAGCACAGCAAGAGAGCAGAAGGAACTCAAAGGCTTTCCTCCCGGCATTGTGCAGCAAAAGCCTCCTTTAGAGCATGCACACAACATATGTGCAGCTTTCATGCTCCTCTGCTGCATGCCACCTGCATCTGTGCACACCCAAGGACTGCCCCTTCATAACAGGAGCACGAGCTTCCGACATACAAATCAGGGGTGGGAGAGAGAGGTGCCCCATTCAGCAACATTTATTTATTCTAGCGATTTATATGCCATGTTATCCTAGGGTCTAAGTGTCTTACAATGAAAATACATACATACATAATTATGTGGGCCAGTAAAACAAATTACATGTTAAAAACAAAATAGCTGATATGTTAGCAATAGAGATACAGCGTGACAGGAACAGTATTTTCATTGACAAGACATTATAAGTAAAATGCATCCTTAGATAGTTGTACTTTAAGGTTTTTCCTGAAAGCTTTAAGACTAGTTTTCTTGCGAGTTAAAGTAAAGTTCCACCATGGTGGGGCTCTGACTGAAAAGATTCCCTTTTTGGTTTCTGCCCATCTAATCACTTAAAAGCTTGGGATGTCTAGTAAACACTGTCCTGAGGATCTCAGTGTTCTCATGGGTTGATAGATTTTTAACAAAGAATTTATGCTGGCTGGGGGCATCACCACACAGGGCCTTAATTAACCATTGTAAGAACTTTAAATTGGATTCTTTGTTCAAGGGGGAACCAATGAAGAGATATCAAAAGAGGCGAAATATGGTCGTATTTGAAGACCCAGTCAATATTCTGGCGGCCAAATTTTGGATGACTTGAAGGGCTTTCAGTATGTATTTAGGAAGACCTACATAGATATAGTTGCAGTAGAGATTACTAGGGATTGTAGTACTGTCCTGAATTTATTCAATTCCAGGTACAGTTTCAGTTTACACAAAATACGTAAACTGAAACCACCTCTCCCCCCACACCTTATTTCCCTCAGGCCTGCAAGCATCATTCTGTATTAGCAGATGGACTGATGCCGGCCTTGCATCAGTGTCACTGTCACCCCACAAAATATGGCACTAGGCAATTGTCTGGTTCACCTTGTGATTCCAACAGCTCTGCCAGGACATGTGCAAAATAAAAAAAAAAAAAACCCCACATCTGTCAGGACTCCCTTGGACCCCTTGATATGCACAGAAAATTTAATGTGGATAGGATGCTAAACACAAAAAAAGTCAATATTCAAAATAGTTTGGCTAACTTTGAAGTTAAACAGAAATCAAGAGCAACTCTATCGCTGACAAATTATCGTTTTTTAAGAAACATTTATGCAAACTTTGTGAAATTGTTGAAAACTTTCATCCACCTACACTCCGCGGGACTGTTAATTTTCTGAGAAAACCTTGCTGACTCAAAAATATATTTGTGGAGTGGGAGGGAGGTTTCATATACAGTGTAGGTGTCCCCGCACTAATACGTGATTGGTTATAATCATCAACCTGCCTCCTCCTCCGTGAACACTTTTTTTTTAAAATAAATTTTTTTTTAAATGAAAGTCCAAATAGAATATCAGATTCTTCCGTGGCACTGTAGACATTGAATTTATGTACGGAATAAATACAATTCAAGCTGTAAGGCTTGAAATAAATTTTTTTTTTTTTTAATTTTATTTTTATTAAACTTTTTATTTTTAAAAAGATACACACAATCTATATGCACACGCATTTATACACAAGAAAAATGAAAAACAAGATGAAATTATTGCATATTCATTTGTGTTACCTAGGAATATTGTCTATAATAGTAATTACAAAACCTAACTGTAAAGAAATAAGGAGCAATGTATTTTTATAATAGTCTTAAAGAACTAAGATTTGTGTCTAAACCGTATCTAAACATTTAATTCTCCCAAGAGATGATTTATTAGGAGTCAAGGTTTGTACGCAATTGTTCTGGATAGCTGAATACATATCTTGTATTTTGGTATATAATGACACATTTGCATGGAAAACGCAATAAAAATTTAGCGCCTCTCTGAATGACCTTTTCTTTCATAGTTAAGAATTCCTTTCTTCTAATTTGTGTATTTAAAGAGACATCAGGAAAAATCCTGATTGGAAAACCATGGAACTGGGAATTCTGGTTTTTAAAATATAATTTAAGAATGGTATCTCTCTGCGAGAGATCTGCAAATTGTACTATCAATGTAGCACGAAGTTTTATTTCCATATCGGATGATTTTTCAAGAAGTTCCGATAAATTTGTATCATCTTTTTGTTCACCAGATCCCTGTGTTAGTAAATCACTACTTGTAGCTTTTTGAGAAATATAGTATATCTTAGTTATTATAGGTAATGTTCCTTCTGAGAATTTTAATACTTTTACAAGATAACTTTTGAAAAGCTCTCTAGGTGACAACAAGTGGGTCCTAGGCAAATTTAGAATGCGTAAGTTAGGCCTTCTAATTTGATTTTCTAATTGTTCAATTTTATTTGATTGCATCTTTTCAGATTTAATCAAGTTCAATTGAACTTTTTCTGTCTCCTCAACTCTCTGACCTATATTAACTACTATATCTTCTAGTTTTTCTGTCCTAGACTGTAATAATTTACTGTTATTCAGACCTTCTTGAACCATTTTTGAAAGATCATTGATAGACTTTTGCATTAAGTAAATCATATTACCAATCCCTTCCAAAGTAAAATTAGAGGGAACAATTAAAGGTATACCAGACAATGCGTTTCCTTGTGCTCCTTCCATCTCTTTTTCTTTAGAGTCAGATCTAGAGTTAACTTCCAATTTTTGGTCCATAATAACCTGAGTTTCTAGATTCTGTAGTGGGTGTTCTAATCCCACTACTCCTCTTTTTTCAGGAGATGTTAAAAGGGCCAAATTCAAATTAGTATTAGTAAACGAAAATTGTCCTTCTCCTTTTCCCAATGGTGGATCTGGGATTAAGGGAGCACCAGGGCTTAGGGATGTTTCACAAGTCTGGGAGTTATAGCCCTGCTCCTGGGCTTCAACTCCAACGACTTCTACTCCTGGTGTCAAAGTTACGGTTCTACCAAAGATGTCCTGAATTCGTGGCTGGTTGTTACTCACAACTGGTGTTGAAGTTGCTACTCTCCCCTTCCTCTTAGTATGGGCATACCCAAGAGGAACATTATCCACCTTATATTAAAGAAAATCGTACCTCTATAAAGTAGGCTCCTTGGAGACACACTGAATCCAGTCAGGTTCCGCAGTGGCTGCAGACTAGGAAACTCTGTGGACTTCTAGTTCCAACGATGAAAATTCCTTCTCAATTCCTACAAACTCCAACTCACTCCAACAAGCTCCGACGAAGCCCGACAAAGCCGCGCGCCCCTTAGGCGCGCGGCTTTGGCGGCACGCCGTCTAAACGCCGATTTTATGGGCGTTTGTCTGGGCGCCTCCCGATGACGTCTAATGCGGAAGGGAGTCTCACGATTGCTTTCAGCTGCTCGGTCCACCGGCAAAGAAAGTAGTAGCAATTGAAGAATTGAAGAAAAGACCTCAAGGGTCCATCAGCAAAGGTAGGCGTGCAGAGGTAAAATAAATCCTGCAGCAGAGATTCTCTAGACCAGAGCTTTCCAAACTGTGTGTCGGGACACGTTAGTGTGTCGCCTGCAGTGTGCAGGTGTGTCGCGCAAGCCCGGTCAACTCTGATGCGAGTTTGGGGGTTTGTTTTTTTTTCTAGAGATTCACTTTTTTTTCGGTTTATGGGTTGCTTATTATTGGGTGATTTTTGCTGTCAATCGCGTTTTTTTGGGGGGCTTGGTGGGTGGAACGAGCCCAGCCATCCTTGCATTGGCTGCTGCTGCAGATGAGGCCTGGCCATGAGGAGTACTGACTGCAAGCAGCAGTGTCTGGTGATCATGGAAGGGAGTGAAGCACTTAACTGGCAACAATCAAAAAGATGAGGTACATGAGTGTGGGGGCCAGACATGTGCTGGGGGGAGAGAGATGAGTGAGTGGGGGGCAAACGTGCTGGGGGTACAGACATGTGCTTGAGGGGGAGAGATATGAGTGTGTGGGGGCCAGACGTGCTGGGGGGAGGAGAGAGATGAGTGTGTGGGGGACTGACAATTTGTTTTATTATTGTTTCTCATAAATTATAACAATAACATGAATCTTGGAATATATATTTTTAATATAAATTTAAGGTTTTCATGAGATAGGTTGTGTCGTGAAACATTTTATTTATGTATATATTTAAGGAAACATACATAAATTGTCGAAATATGTTTCGTTCGTTTAACCTTTAACCTCTGGTTTACTAGTAGACTGAATTACCGTGTCGTGAAATTATGTTTGTCTAAAAAGTGTGTCACCAACATGAAAAGTTTGGAAAGCTCTGCTCTAGACAAACGCCGATTTTATGGGCGTTTGTCTGGGCGCCTCCCGATGACGTCCAATGCGGAAGGGAGTCTCACGATTGCTTTCAGCTGCTCGGTCCACCGGCAAAGAAAGTAGTAGCAATTGAAGAATTGAAGAAAAGACCTCAAGGGTCCATCAACAAAGGTAGGCGTGCAGAGGTAAAAGAAATCCTGCAGCCTGAAATAAATTTTAAAGCGGGTGCACGACCGGCTTCCTGAATTTGTTGGTCAATGGTGTCAAACCTTTAATGATGATCCAGACACGAACCGTTCAAAAAAAATTTTTTATTTTTAAAAAAAAGTGTTCATGGAGGAGGAGGCAGGTTGATGATTATAACCAATCACGTATTGGTGTGGGGACACCTACACTGTATATGAAACCTCCCTCCCACTCTACAAATATATTTTTGAGTCGCAAGGTTTTCTCAGAAAATTAACAGTCCCGCGGAGTGTAGGTGGATGAAAGTTTTCAACAATTTCACAAAGTTTGCATAAATGTTTCTTAAAAAACGATAATTTGTCAGCGATAGAGTTGCTCTTGATTTCTGTTTGATTATTGAGAATCGCTGAAATCTGTGGTGGTTTTCTTTTGATAACTTTGAAGTTAGCCAGACCAAATTTTGAATTTCACACCCTTCTCAGCAGTAAAGTTTTAACCAGGCAAGTCATAACCTAATTAAAAAGAAGCCAGCACGTGGATCATTCCAGGAGCAGGGCTTAAGTTGGATAAACTTAACTGGTTAGGTCTGGACAGAGAAATTGCAGGCCTGAAGTTAGGCGGGTAACCGCTCCCAGCCTGGTTGAATATTGCATTTGTTTTAAAAAAAAGTTTACATTGGGGGGGGGGGGGGGGGGTGCCTGACAGCCCTCTGTGGGATTCCCCCTTCCTCTCTGGCCAAAAGATACTAAAATGTGCAATACCAGTGCTCCCTTCTCTCCTGCCCACCCCTTCATGTTACATATAAAGCTTCAGCCCCAATCCTCCCTCCTAATCCTTTTTCCCCATCTCCAGATATTTTTAAAAAGGCCATGGCCACAGGCCTTCTCGTGACTCCTAACCTCATGCTCCATCCAGAACACCCCCCCCCCCCCAAAAAAAAATCCCCAAGCCCAAGCAGGAGGCAGTAGAGCCTTACCACACTCCTGGTATCCAGCACTGTTGTCCGAGCAATGCTGGATTCTGCCAGGGAGGGCTTTAGGCTGGTGTCCGCTCAGTGAGGTCCAGCATTGCTCTGACAACAATTAAGGTAGCATACATTAGATACTGGGAACATGGTAAGACTCTACCACCTTCCGGATTGGGAGCTTTGGTGGCTTCCAGGTGGGTGGGGATGGATAGGGGCCAAGAGATCTAGGCTTTTTAAAAATAGTCTAGGGACAACCACACTGGTATTGGTAGCTATTTAGAATATTACAATGTTTTTTTTTACTTAGACATGGAAAGGGTAAGGTGCTGGGTATCAAATAAGCAGAGGATTGCGTAAACTCATCTTCCTAAGATAGTAGAACACAAAAGAGGATGACAACAAAATCTTTCCTGGATAAGGAGCCACATCTTACAAGCAGCCATGCTCTATGGTTGGCAGCTGAGAGAGATCCTTGCACTGTGGACAGGAATATCTGGGCAGACTGGATGGGCCAGTTGGTCTTCTACTACGTTATTATGCACATTCCTGGTAATATCCAGGCTATGCAGTTACCAGAATAGGTTTGGGAAACCCTGCTAGCAGAATTACCTTTGCTTTGCTCTTGCTGACCTGTGCTAATATTTGCCGCTGCTTGACCTATAGCGTAAAAATAACAGAACTGATTAGTTCCAAACTTGGTCAAAAGCATTTTTAGCTATCACATGATCGTTTCTATAGCAAATAAAGAATCATGTGAGCTTCATGTTGAGAACACACTGTCTGATCAGCATGCCCCACTGGGAACAAAATCTTTTTGAACACTTCCATATTTAGCTCTGATTTTCCTAGTTTAAGGGACATTATGCTCAGCAAGTCTGCTTGTACATTCAGGCTGAATACAGTGGGAACTGCTGAGACACTGAACAAATTGGTCTCTGCCCATATCATTATCTCAAATGTATCCTACAGCATTTCAATATTCCTTATGCCTACTCCTTGTCCAGAAAGTTTACTGATACCAGATAATCTGATTTGATTCTCATGACTGTTCTGGATTATATCTTGGAATACTAACATGGACAGGAACACTGCTCTCATTTCTAGGGGGTTCATTTGGAGATGAACCCCCTAGACCCTGTTAAAAAAAACCTGATGCAGGAGGGTGGTTCTCACCCCATTTGGCTTGCATCTGTAGTTATCTGGCTCCACTAAGAGGAACTTTTGCTTGTCCAAATTTTCCTAGACAGACACCAAGCACAATACTTTCTGGCTTCATAGGGCAAAGTCAGCTACAACTACAGAACATGTCTTGTCAGGTATTGTGGAGCTTCCCTCCAAAGGTGGGCATGAAATGCAGAGGAGGCCAGAGGTCTTGATAAGCAATGGCTCGAGAAGCAACCTCACCATGCACAGTGCCCTTGGCAGTGCCTTCATCCAACACTATGACTATTCCCCAAGGGTTGAACCTACAGGTGTAGGCTGCAGCTAGGATTTTTGTTTGTGGATTATCTGAGGGTGCAGGAAGGTTACGGCTTTTGGTCTAGGCATGGATAAGGAATCTAGTGAGGATCTGACATCGATCATGAATCAGAAGTCAGGCATTGAGCAGGAATCAAGGGCCAGTCAGACAGCCTTTCCACAGGAAAGGCCTCAGAAGACTATTTGGACCCTCAAGAATGTGTCAAGCAGGGTCTCCTTATATACAGCTTTCAATCAAGGTTGGTCCAATTGGGAGCTTCTAGGGGCATTGACTGCCCTTGCCAGGAAGACTAGGTAATTACTACCAAGGAGTTCCAAGATCAGCCACTCCTTTGGTTATTTCTGAAAGTCTGCACCTTGAACTCCAAGGGACACCAGTTCAAGATCCACTAATCCTTATAGAATACCCACTCTCTGAATGGCCCCTCCTGGGGCCCAAGGTCTGGGTTTGTCCAGTGTTTTTTGTAGAAACAAGCTAATAGTCTGTCAGCATCTACAAGTTCTGCTGGCTCTAAGCTATGATTCTCTGGACTGTAGCCTTTCCAGTCAATAAGATACATTCAAGGACAGCTGCACTATCTTGTAGCCAGGATTTAACAACAATGAATTCTTCTTGACCCCAGACTGAAACTGAGTTTGGAGGGAGGTACTGACATCCTGGAAAACGGTTTGACTTATACTGCTTCAGAAGGGCAACACAAAACACTAGGTGGCCATGCAGGTTGGTAGGGAGTTGTACTTTGAAGGCTATGGGGTTAAGGAATAAAACATATTTTTGATCCAGCTTTGCCATGGGCTTTTCACATTGCAAGTGGTGACCCAGACTTTGTCCTTAACAGCAGACTGCAGATTCTGTCTCCATTACCTGTCTGTGAACCTTTTCTGGGCTTCTTTGGCTTTTTCTAATTTCCCACAAATTTGGGTATACAAATTTCCAAGATATTTAGCAAGTCAACAGCTGCAGGAACAGAGGACTAACCAGTTTCTTGTGAATAGAAACATGAATGGAGGCCTTGGTTGGTGAAGAACGATGAGGTCTTAATGAATGAGTGTTTGGAGTGGGACCAGAATACCAGCATCATTTACATAGCGATTTTCCAGAGCAGGTGGCTTGCGAAACACCGTAAGCCTCCACATCTGAAGTAAGTAACTGTAAGGGTGCTAAGCAAGAAATATGATGACCTCATGGGCATGTATGTGTAGTCATGCTGCCATGGGAGACGACAGGAAGACCAAGTGAGTGATGAGCACTTGGAGCTGTGAGGATCCCTGGTCCTGAGTTGAGGAGCTGAGCATCCAGGACCAGTGAGGGCGGCAGGAGTCAAGTTGGGGAGCAATCTGGAGGCAGTCTTCAATGCTGACCACACCATTGGAACACATCAGCACAGAACATAAGAAATTACCATGCTTGGTCAGACCAAGGGTACATCAAGCCCAGCATCCTGTTTCCAACAAAGGCCAAACCAGGCCACAAGAACCTGGCAAGTACCCAAACACCAAGAAGATCCCATGCTATTGATAGGGAATAGCCACTGCTATTAATTGTAAGTCAACTTGATTAATAGCAGTTAATGAACTTCTCCTCCAAGAACTTATCCAAACCTTTTTTGAACCTAGCTACACTAACTACACTAACCACATCCTCTGGAAACAAATTCCAGAGCTTAATTGTGCACTGAGTGAAAAAGAATTTTCTCCGATTAGTGTTAAATGTACTACTTGCTAAATTCATGGAGTGTCCCCCTTGTCCTTCTATTATCCGAAAGTGTAAATAACCGATTCACATCTACTCGTTCAAGACCTCTCATGATTTTAAAGACCTCTATCATATCCCCCCTCAGCTATCTCTTCTCCAAGCTGAAAAGCCCTAAGCTCTTCAGCCTTTCCTCAAAGGGGAGCTGTTCCATCCCCTTTATCATTTTGGTTGCCCTTCTCTGTACCTTCTCCATCGCAACTGTATCTTTTTTGAGATGCGGTGACCAGAATTGCACACAGCATTCAAGGTGAGATCTCACCATGGAGCGAGTCCACCATCTATGATCGCTGAGCAACAGAGCAGTCTGATAGCCAGAGTCAGCAGGAGGAGCCGAGATCACAAAACAGGCCGGTAATGATAACTGCCTGGGGAAGCGACAAGCCATCCGACAAAGGATTCAAGTGGGCACATGGCTCTTAGGATGGACTCAGCCAGAGATTAAAAATAGAAAAAAAAACAAAGAGGGTGGCAGGCACCAAGGCGGAGGGCCTAGTACGTCAGTGATGGCAGAAGATATGAAGCCGCATTGCAGGATCAACCCAGATGTATCAAGCAGGCCAGACCAAAGGGAGCAAGAAGAAATTGTGACAAAAAGAGGTTCTCCAAAGATTAAAAGGGTCGAAAGGAAACAAAAAGTACAGGCTGGGGTAATGACTGTTACCAAAAGGGAGGCTGTTTGGGGAGGGTGGGCTGGCCTCAGCCCAATACCTGGGGTTAGTGGATGCGAAGAAGATCCACTGGCTAAGTATGTTTGCCCATTGTAGACAGCCAGATATCAGTGGCCAGGTGGGGCTACTGGGTATCCAATAAATCAAGGTTTTCCAAGGACACAGTGAGGATCGGAAGTGGGATGGGTACCAAACATGCTTTTGCAGCAGTTCCAGCCCCTCATCCACAATGGGAACCCCAGTGCCCACACCCATTATGACAGTATTAGCTCTGCCACAGGAAATGGCATGGCGACTTCGGGTGTCCCAATATACCTGGGTTTCCCTGGAACTTACCCATGCCACCCCTCATGCTTGGGCCCATTGGTTTGTCCTTGTGCTCGGTCATAAAGCGGTGTGCAAGTGTGTTCACAAGGAAAGGATATCTCTGCGAGTACTCAGAGTGGTTGGGGGAAGGGCTGGCTGATTTCTCATGCGGAGGCTACCCTGATGCAAATTGATCCTTATATCTGCTGAAATGGTTTCCTCACACTTGTAATAGAGCTTGGTACAAGTTACCTGTGAGACATCTGATTCAAGCGAAGAGGCAAGGCCCAAGTCGCCAGCAGGGCTGAACACAAGTGAGACAGGGAATGGAATAGTGAATCCAAGGGACAATATTCTGAAGGCTGAGTTGGCCAGGGATCCAGATGGTCGCATTCAACCCACAGAGAACTTCTGGCCCAGAAAGGAAAACGTAAAGAAAGGGTAAACATAAGAACAGGTTAGGGTCTAGCTCCTAGCTCCTCTGATAGTAATCCATCCTGGCCCTCAGTGGATGTGGCCAAGGCTACAAGAGGACCCCCAGCACATACTATTTTATCACAACTGTGGGAAAGTATTCCCAAGTCACTTTGTAAGAATATCAGAAAGCGAACATATTTAAACATACTTAAGATTATGGAAAGGAGGAGAAAGAGAGGTGGCAAGAAGAATAAAAAGGAGATGGTTGCCATTTCTAAGAGAAGAGTCCTGAGAAACACAATTTACTGGATAAGGGCCTCTCTCAGAATGATGAGTGTGGTTGTTCAGGAGGACCCTTCCTATTGTGGCCCCATGTTGAGCTATGCCGATACCATTCTTGAAGCCTATAAAGATTATGAGGATTGGGCATGGCTAAACTATAATGAGCGTTTTAGGGACAAAATGGAAGAGAACCATTTTATGTCCTAGAGTACTCGAGACATTGGGTTGTGGTTAAAGTAAATGGCCAATAAGGCAAGTGATATGGGATCGCAAAGCCAACCTCCAAAAAAAAAAAAAAAGTTGCAGCAGCTCAGGGAGCCGGGCACGTGCAAGGGAACAACAATATATGCTGGCAATACAATAAATTGTCTTGTAGCATTCAGGACTGTAGGTTCAAGCATGCTTGGTTCCATGTTTCTTGCACCACCCTGCGAACAAGGGCACGAAGAGCACCACAAAAGCATGTACTGGCAAATCAAAATGAGTCCCCTATCTTCCAAAAGAACATTTTAGCCATTATGTTCTGCCTGGCTTGATAGTTATCCAAGATACAGAGAAGCAAAAAAAAAAAAAAATAGCGGAGGGTTTCAGGGATGGGTTTATAATTCCCTTTCAAAGGACTATTAGCAATAACAAATCCACCATCTGTGGTACAGCATCCAGAGGTTGTTCATCTAAAAACTGATGCAGAACTGGCACTGGGCAGGATGGCAGGTCCATTTACCAAGGGGATGATGCTAGCACCTTTGGCAGTTGTACCAAAGAGCGAGCAGGTAAATTTAGGATTATAGAGAATTTGTCCTCCCTGCATGGAGAATCCGTGAATGATCACCTGCCACAAGAGGAATGCATGATGTAGTATGCTTCATTAGATGGTGCAATAGCTGTGATGAGGGAATGTGGATAAGCGGCTTTAATAGCTAAAACAGATATTGAGTCTGCCTTCAGAATATTGCCTGTGAATCCATGCAGCTTCCCATTACTGAGATTCCAGTTTCAAGGGCAGTATTATTTTGAAAAGTGCATGCCAGTGTGGGGTTCTGTTTCATGCTCTTTCTTCAAGTTATTCAGTTCCTTTTTGCATTGCGTCATGGCACCATGTCCCAATGCAAAATCATTCATTCAATGGATGATTTCTGTACTCATGGGGCCTGGGGAAGCAGACACATCTGCCCACTTCTTACATGAGTTTCAAACAGTTGCCAAAGCACATGGAAAAAAGAGAGGGCCCTTCCACCATGATTTGTTTTTTTGGGTATTGAGCTTAACTTGGCTGAGATGGTATCCAGATTACTGACTGACAAGCTGAGCAAGCTTGTGATGTATGTATATTTATTTATTGTTGTATACTGCATCAGACTACAGATTTGTGTGGCACCATTTTAAAATAAAGAAATACAATAGTCTCCTCATGATCAACCTTCTTATGAGTATGTTAAATATAAATTTATATCCTTTACTTTTGTTTGAAGCTACACGGTGAAACCATGAATGTCCACAAGCTCACTGCTTGCTGTCCGATCATAAATCAAAACAGAAAGCAAGCATCAAAGACTCTGCTTTGCTAAGCAGCGTCAAGCCTCACTCTGCTACTCCCACCATTCTGTGCCCCAACTATGCGAATGAATTGTTCCAGAAACCCCATTTCCCCTAAAATACTGAGTGTAAGGACTAAAATTCACATGCATAGACAAGTAGTGGTGTTATATCTTGCCTGCCTCTCTGAAATATATTTCTCTTTAGAGGATGCTTGAGAATCTGATTTGTGAGTCTCCTGTCAAAACACTTAACCGAAATGAAATGGAGACTTTTGCCTTCTGTGTGCTCTAAATGAATCCATTTTTATCAACCTGAATGTGAACTATCTTTAGAATAATAGGTCCCAAAGTTTGAAAAAAAAAAAATAAACGGAAGCTACTGCTGTAAAAAGAGTAAAGGTTCTTTTCAAGTTTAGGTACTGAAAATCAAAGTTGTGCAGTCTCCTTGCTTTCCTTTATCCCATGACTTTCCCCTTCCTTAATCTTACAAATTTATATACGTATGCTAATTCAGAAAAAGTAAATGTGACAGCTATATTACTTTATCATGTTTGCAGTTTTGTAAATAATTTGTTTAGTAATTTAAGAATCAACACTTTTTTTTATAAGAAATATAAGAGCAATCTGTAGATTCCAGGCTGTTGACTGCACAGCTATTTTTCCACCTTACTGTGGCAAGAATGAAAAACATGCATGATCCTGCCACTTGCTTTGGTTTACTGAAAGCAGGATCTCACCCTCTAGAGTCCGGAAAACAAACTGTCACTCTCTAACTTTTACTCAGGCAACCCCTGGCAAACTAACACCATCAAACTTTCAACATATCTTAATTGGCTATCTGGAAACTTGGTAGAGGGATGGTCAATTAAGGAACACCAGGATGTGGTCTCTCACAATCAGTTTCCCCTCAAATCAATGGTGACAACCTACATCAAAACCATGAGACACCAAAGCAAGATAGCAGTTCTTTATGACTGGCCGCACACACAGTTTATCAGCGTAAACTAGTAATAAAAAGCTAATGAAGCCCACCCGTTCTCAATATGTATGGATAATTCTCATTTTTAAGACATATAAGGAGTTCTGCACTATAAGCCCATACCTCGTGTATGAGCGCTGTCAGCATCTGTTGATAACTGCGCCCTCTACTGGCAAGAAATCGGTTTATTGGTCTGCCATCTCTGTCCATCTGGATTGGCAAGTCATAGCACAGAAGCATACCAGCTGTCCAACAAACAGAAGATATAAATGTTAAAGACAGCAAAATAAAGCTCAAATGGCCATACAGCAAACATTTCTCCAAGTGCATTGCAGTTGCTGAAAAGCTACAGTCATGGATAGCCTTCGGTAGCTATCAGGCAGCTCCATTACTTTACATGGAGCTCTCTGCAGACTTTCCACTGCCATTTGCAGGTGGCAACCATATTTTGTCAGGAACTTGTATCTTTTTAAGCAAAGCAGGATGTGCTCCAAGTATCTATTCTGTACAATTTAAAAAAAATGTTCAACAGTGAACTATAAAAACAGGGTTCAATTTGAACATTCTTTAATATTTCAGCCCTCCAGCCAGCCAGAAGTCACAGATTTTGCTAATGTCTGGACTCCATTATGACAAGGCTGGCACTGTTCTTTCTCATCACAGAAGTTGTGTAACTAGTCTGGGAAGCAGGAGGTGCAATGGAGAAAACAGGTGATAAGGGAACAGATAAAGCATATAAGCATCATGACTGATTTGTGAAGAGGGACTTCCTGTCCAGAAAACTAGGTGGTAATGTGATTTCAGGTGTTTAACTGCAAACCATAGGTTAATTATCCTCTTTACCACTCACGTCTCCTTTCTACACTCAAACGATGAGGTTGTAAAGTCTTTGTGGTAGGAATATAAGAACTATGTGAATCATCCTCTACAGAACTGTAAAGTGCTGAGAAAACGTTTGTGAACCCCAAGTAAAATAACGAGAATTGCAAGTTCTTTCCATTATAACCTTGTTTAATTGAAACCAGTCTTTTCTTATGCAATAAAAAGGATATACATTAAACAATTCCCTGTTTCTTGAGACTCAATACTATACAAAGAAGGAACAATGAGGCTGATATGCAAAAGCCATTTAGACGAGTAAAAGTTATCTGTCTAAATGGCTATGAGGCTAACTCCGATATTCCAAGTTAGCTGCTTAACCAATGTGGCTAACTCTGATCAGCCCATAGGGCTGTCCTAAAGTTAGCCGGTTAGACATAACTGGCTAACTTTAAGATAGCCGGGGATATTCAGTGGCACAGCTGTGCTGATGAACAATCCCGTTAAGTTATCTGGATAGCTATATCCGACTAACTTAACTAGCCGCTCCGCAGCTGAATATCGGCCCCAATAAGACTAATTCAGAATCAGCATGTGTGAAATACTAGGTGAATCCCTAGTTTCCTTGGCACAATTGACTAATTAGAATTAGGTGCTTAAATAATTGGGTAACAAGTAAACTATCCTGCAGGGTGAGAGTGATGGAAACACCTTGCAGGAAGGACTTGAGGCTGGAATGACTGGTTTCTAGGTGAGTTTTGGGTTGGGGGAGATTTTTTTTTTATTGGAAGCAGGGTAGGATGAGATGGTTTTGGCTTTGTAATTTGGTATTAAGTTTGTTATGCTGTGATTTTATTATTTTGTACACCATGTTGGGCAGGTCATGGGATCTGGTTCTGCAGTATGTAAGAAATAAATGGAAAGGGATGGGCAAGGTTACAAGAATATTTCTAAACATTTAAGAATTCATCCATCCAACGTCAGACAGAGGATCTGCAAATGGAAAAATCTGAAGGTTACAGTGACTCCATTTAGGATTGGTTATCCTTGCCAAGACTAAACTGGAAGATCATTCATGAAGCCACAGAGAACCCCAGACTAATAACTAAAGGTCTGCAGGTCTCTCTTGCTGTGGCTGTTATGAGGGTTCATGCATCAACCACCAGAAAAAACTGAATGGAAATGGTGGTCATGGGAGGATAGCTAAAATACTGACTCTGAAAAGAGTATTGCTGCCCACCTCTGGTTCATCAAAGAGCATTGGGATGATCTACAAGTCTTCCGGATGGCTTGTTCTCACTGATGGAATCATGAATTGTGCTTTAAATCAAAAACATTCTAGAGAAGAATGTCAGGCCATCCGTCTGTGAGTAGAAGTGGGTCATGAAGCAAGACAATGGCTTTAAACATTCAAGTAAATCTCTTACAGAAAGTCTGAAGAAGAGATTTCCTATTTTGAATTGGCCAAGTCAGTCCTAACCTAAATCCTGTTGTGAAACTAGCTGTTCATGCACAGAAGCCCTCAAATGTCACAGAGTTGAAAAAGTTCTGTATAGAAGAATGGGCAAAAATTCCTCAAGTTTGATGTAAGAGACTGATCAACAGTTACGAGAAATGTTTAGTTGAAGTGATTGATGCTCAACAAGGTGCCAGTTACTGAATGAAGGGTTCACATACTTTTTCACACAAGGATACTTATTTTTTATCTTTTTGTTGAATAAATAATCAAAATATATCCTTTTTGTATCAGTTATGAGTTATTTATTCAATGGAGTTATCTTTCTTACTTACCAGGATTAGGATCTAATCATATTTTGAGTATAAACTAGAGACAATAAAATAGACAATCCTAAGATGTTCACAAACTCTCTCAGAACTCTAGTACTCAGAATTAATATCAAATCATAGGCCTCATTCACTAAGCATTTTTCCCATAGACACTGACTAGAAGAAAAGTCTACGTGAATCAGGACCCATACTTTGGAGGGAAATAAATTCAGAAAACAGGTATACAGATATCTAAAAATTCCCTGCCCTGCCCCCCACGCTCCATTTAAATTCTGTCCAGGTAACTCATTACATGCACAAAATTTAACAGGATAAAAAAAGGAGGCAGTGATGGCACATTCCAAGGACAGGACTGGTGAGCATTAATATTCAGAACTATCTGGATGAAGTTATCCGGGGAAGTCTGCTCATGCCAGAAGGCTGTCCTAAAAATTCACCCAAATAGGTAACGTTTACTTTAGCTGGGTTAATTTAGCAGAAAGCGTATCTAGTGAAGCTACCAGAGTAAATATCCAGATAACTTTCCTACTTCACAGCTTACTCAATATGGACATCACATTTGCCAAGGCTCTTTTTACAGCTTTGATTCTCATCCTGTGAGCTGGGAGCTACACTGAAGAAAAAGGAGGTAGGTGCTGCTACAACCAGCATCATTTATAAACAGCAGCATGCTGCAAAATCATCAAATGTCTACAAAAGCCAGCAGTTCAGCATTTCTCAGCCAAACAGGATTCCAACATGCCCTATAATTTGATATTTCAGAAACATTCATAAAGCTAATAGATAGCTAATCTGGTAACATATTTCTGACATTTGGACTGTAAAAAAATAAAGCTTCCAAAGATGGAGAAAATTAAAAAATATATAATAATCATTAACAATGGGTAAACTGAGGCACAGGGAAAATTAAGCAGCAAAAGGGAGATGCAAATTCACATGCCAGGGTTCTTCTGAACTCAAAGTTCAATGTTTTTACCAGAGGAAGGTAACTTTATTTATCTCTTATAAGAAATATGCTGCTATACAATAACCCTTTCTAGGGAAGATGTGCATAATTTTACATTTTTGCCTTGCTATTTGATGATGCTATTGGGACAATTACCTGCCAATCCAGGCTTCAGGCCCGGCTGCTTGTTCTTCTCATACATTTTCAACATAAAATTTGGGACTCCAGCTACAGTCTTCCCTTGATCTGAACGTGTAGAGCATCCTCTCAGTGCAGTATGATACACTCCACGGGGCATGTTAGCCATCTCCTGCTTCACAAGTGATGCTTCAAACTCTCTGAATGCTGGAAGAAGAGGAGATAGTGCTCTAGTGGAGGTGTTGAGTAATAATTAGAGCTTCAAGGCAGTTATAGAGTGCAATGTATGAGCAAAACCCTTACTTGCAAAAGGCTTCATTTACCATAGATTAAAATGGTATGAGGATAAGAGAAAGCTTAGATCTGCAGGGAAACATTTTTTGCAATTGCCGCCTAATAAGATATTTCTCCACTCTAGATTGTTCAATAGGTTATTTTCAGCAGCGATTCCAAGTTTGTAGAATGCTTTACCACCTTCTTTAAAAGCTGAAAATAATCTGCTGAAATTCCATAAATCATTAAAAACTTGGTTTATGTCATCTGGTAGCAGTGTATCAATTTAGAAGTGTGGGTAAGCCACTGAGCTATTTAAACTGGATCTGTGTGAGAGTATCTTTGATAGGCTACAGTATTGTTTTATGTTGTCTTGTTTTACTTATTGTTTAATGTTATTTTTGTACATTGCTTTGGGCAATTTTTTAATCTGTAAAGCAATTAAGAAATAAAGATAGGTAAATAAAAGAGAAATTGCCTTAGTAAGCAGGATCTTAAACTGTCAGGGTCAGATATTTATTAGCATTAACAGCAGAATGGTACTGGTAAGGTTTCTAAAGATTTTTTTAATTTTTTAAACTGCTCAAGTTTTCATTTTTTATTTCTAATAGTTCATATAATGGTACTTAACCAAATTCCTTGTAATATGAGGTTAGTATAAGATCCAACCACACCGCATTTTAACTGCATCCATCCTTATATGGTTCTATTTCTTCCACTGTAGATACTTGTTTGGAAACCATGTCCCCAAGTAGTACAGAATCTGTAAAGGAATAAAATAGGACATATTCCCAGCCATGTGTCTGCAAGTGCTATACAACTCTTTGCCTTGCCATGATGGTTTCCTGAAATTAGGAGATTCTAATCAATAAATTGTCAAGGTATGATTGCATAAAAGTCCCCTGCTGTTGCAGCATTTCTACCAGGATCTTGGTAAAGAAACCTCAGTGCTGAAGCTAAGTAATATGGTAAGACTGCAGTAAAAGCAAAACTGCTCACCTGCAACAGGTGTTCTCCAGAGACAGCAGATCCAGGAAGCTCTCTCAGAGGTCAGAAAGACTGAGAAGGTCTTTCTGAGCATGCACAGACCTTCCTGCACAACCAATGCTTTCCATGTCTCCTCAGTCTTTGAAGCAAACTGACCTTCAACTCCAAGGGAAGGAGGGTGGAATTGTGTGCCTGATTTGTCCTCCTGCCTATGGAGAACACATGCTGAAAGTGAGCAACGTTGCTTTCTCCAAGAATAAGAACTATCAACCACACAAGTGGGGACTCCCAAGCTGAGGGTTGCATGAAAATAATTATTACAATTTTACTTTACTGAAAAAACATGCAACTTGTATTATACCAGAGAGAGGGAAGAGCTGAAGGAATCAGTTCAATAAGCTCTTTAGAACTACCTATACAAAACTGCTATCTTGATGCAAAGCTTTTTCTAGGCAAAAATGAACAGGAAATATATGTTTGGAAGTCCAACTGGCAGCCATGCATATATCTTCAATAGAGGCAGAGTGAAGATGTGCTAAGCAAGCTGCTGTAGCCCTGACTTGATGGGCTTTTACTTTACTTTGGAGATGGAGTCTTGATTAATTATAGCAGAAGGAGAAGCAATCAGACTGCCAAAATCAAAGGGTTCTCTTTGTAACTGACAAACCTTGATCGACTGGGTTGAAAACAACAAGGGGTTGTGAAGACTTTTCGTATGAGTTTGTCTTTGTAAGCCTGTTCACCCTTACTGGTGTGTGGTCTTGGAAAAAATGTTGGTAAGACAATAGATTGATTTAAATGAAACTGAAAGAGAATTTTTGGTAGAAATTTAGAATGTATTGAAAACTACTTGATTACTCACCGGGCAGATGTAACTCTTGTTAAAACTTTCAAAGAGAGAAACTTAAATTTCTCCTTTTGCCAAAGGTTCAAATGGCAGTTTAATGAGCCAGAACTACAATTAAATCCCAGGAAATAGGAGGATTTTTTTGGAGGTTTATGATGATTCAGCCTTTTCATGTACCTGGCAACCGTAAGTTGATGAGAAATAAGACCACAGAAATTTTTATGGTATAGCAATGAAGTGAATTCTGATCTAGCAGGTCTTCAATCCTGAATGAGAAAGGTTTAAGAGATATAGAAGTAACATGGGAACAGGACCTGTAAATGGGTCTTCTTATAAAGTAGTGCCCAAGAGGGTGAACCTTATCCATTTGTAGCTATACGATTGAGTATTTTCTAGATGCACAGAGGCTTTTGCCCACTTCAGAAGGCAATTATAGAGAAGATGCTAGTTTGCTTACAAAATCCATGTAGTTAGAGCCAAAGACTGAAAATTGAGATGTAGAAGATTCCCATAACACTGTGTGATCAGGGATGGGAACATGTATAATCTTACCAGAATTTGAACAAGGAGGCATTATAGCCATGGAAACCAAACCTGACAAGGCCAAAAATGTACTATCAAAATCATGACCCTCCTCTTTTCTTAACTACTAAAATACTTTGGATATAAGAGGAACTGGGGAATGAAAATAGTTAGATAAAACTGAGAAAGTGTCTACTACCAAAATGTTCTCCATTAATATCCTGTGGCAGTACGTGGGAACTTTGTTTTTTAATGGCATTGCAAACAGATCTATGATCAAAGTGCCTCTGAGATGGAACAGTTACTGGGCTACTCAATTGTCTGACTATTCATGTAACTATAAGTGGCGGCTCAATATGGCCATCTGGTTTTCTGTCTCAGAACTAGCTTGAAGAAAAATGTGTCCATTTCCAAATGTTGCAGGCTTCCTGACAAAGACTGAAAAAGCCTATCCCTCCCGGTTTGTTTATATATGTAGCATTGCTACTTAGTTGTCTCGGTTAAAAGATTATTTTATTCTGTAGCCAAGGAGAAAAGAATGCTCTTAAAAAGTTTCAGATTTAGCCTTGCGGCTTGAACTGAACCAGGCACTGATGAGGGGCCTCTGGGCATAGCCTCACCCATCCCTAACCCTCCTGATTGTGAGCCTGACATAGCTGTGGAAAACTCAGTATTAGCTGAGAAGTCTGTCCAGTCATATTGCCCACTGTCAAGGCAGTTGCTGAACAAAATAGCACCATAGGAAAGGGATGCTTTTGGAGCCCCCCCTTCATTTTCAAGCTCGTTTAGTCACAGGCTTGCAGGCTGATTCAAAAGAATATCCCTTCAGCCCTTGGGGGTGTTGAGGATTTTCTGTGCTACCCAGGCATGGCATCTGGACTAAGGTATTTAAAAGAGGATAGGGATAAGCAGGTAAGTACACATCATTCACTATTGCGTGTGAATAAGGATTTACTAGCTTTCTCACATTTGAACATTTGGTTGTAAAACACTGATAAGGCAGGCAAAATGAGAATTTGAAAATAAGCTGGCTGTAGAGGCAAACTCATAATAAAAACTTTAAAAATATATATCTGAAACAGGAAGTCTGCGAGGGAATCGGTTGGACCGTTAGATGACCAAGAGGTTAAAGGGGCACTTAGGGAAGACAAAGGCATAGCAAAAAGATTAAAAAATGTTTTTGCTTTGATCTTTACTGAAGAAGTTGGGGAGCTACCCATTATGGAAATGGTACTTAATGGTGATGATTCAGAAGAATTGAAACAAATCATGGCAAACTTGAAAGATGTGATGGAGCAAATTGACAAACTAAAGAGTAGCAAATTGCAGACCTATTACTAGTAATTTATAACCTATCATTAAAATCATCTATTGTACCTGAAGACTAGAGAGTGCCAATGTACCGCCAATCTTCAAAGAAGGCTCTAGGGATGATATGGGAAACTGTAGATTGATGAACCTGACTTCAGTGCTGGGAAAAATCATAAACACTATTCTAAAAAATAAAATCACAGAATATAAGGAAACAGTTTAATGGGGTACAGTCAGAATGGATTTACACAAGGGAAAGTCTTGCCTCACCAATCTACTATATTTTTTTCAAGGGGTTAATAAACATGTGGATAATGGTGAGCCAATGGTTATAGTATATTTGGATTTTCAGAAGGTGATGGACAACGACACGCATGAGAAACTCCTGAGAAAATTAAAAATTCAGGGGATAAGAGGCAATGTCCTAATGTGGATTGTAAACTGGTTAAAAAATAGGAAACAGCGTAGGAATAAATGGTCAGTTTCTCAGTAAAGAAAGGTAAACAGTGGGATGCCTCAGGGATCTCTACTGGGACAGGTGCATTTTAATATGTTTATAAATGATCTGGAAAAAGGAATGACAAGTGAGGTGATCAAATCTGCAGGTGACAAAATTATTCCGAGTTGTTAAATCACAAGCGGATTGTGAAAAATTGCAGGAGGACCTTGCGAGACTGGGAATCCAAATGGCAGATGAAATTAATGTAGAGAAGTGAAAAGTGATGCACACAGGTAAAAATAGGCTACACTGTAGCTATATGATGTTAGCTTCCATTTTAGGAGTTACAACCCAGGAAAAGGGATTACAACCCAGCATCACTGTGGACAATACTTTAAAATTCTCGGTTCAGTGTGTAGCAGCAGTCAAAAAAGCAAACAAAATATTAGGAATTATTAGGAAAAGAATGGAGATTAAAATGGAGAATATCATAATACCTTTATATTGCTCCATGGTGACATGGCACTTCAATTACTATGTGCAATTTTGGTCGTTGCATCTCAAAGTTGAACTGGAAAAGGTTCAGAGAAGAGCAACCAAAATGATAAAGGGGATGGAACGGTTCCCTATGAGGAAAAGCTAAAGAGGTTAGGGCTGTTCATCTTGGAGAAAAGATGGCCGAGGTAGGATATGATAGAGGTCTACAAAATCACGAGTGGAGTAGAACAAGTAAATGTAAATCAGTTATTTACTCTTTCCAAAAAAAAAAAATACAAAAACTAGGAGACACTCCTTGAAGTTAAGTAGTACATTTAAAACAAATTGGACAAATTTCTTTTTCACTAAATGCTCAATTAAGCTCTGGAATTCATTACCGGAGGACGTGGTAAAGGCAGTTAGCATAGATGACTTTAAAAAGGTTTGGGCAAGCTCCTGGAGGACAAGTCCATAAACTGTTATTAACCAGGTAGACTTGGGGAAAGCCACTACTTATCCCTGGGCGTTATCAGCAGCATGGGATTTATCTATTTGGGATCTTGCCAGGTACTTGTGATCTGGATTGATCACTGTTGGAAACTGGATACTGGGTTTGAAGTACCTTCGGTCTGACCCTGTATGGCAATTCTTTTGTTGTGTTTTCCCCTATGCACTAGCTTTTTTTTTTAGTTGTTAGGTTTACAATCAATTGATAGTTTAGAGCAATATATTTTTGTTCAGCCATGACAAAAGGGGACGTAAAATGTGTTTCCAGGATCGATCTCTCCAAGTGGAGGATCAGTTGTCATCATTTTAAAATAGGCCCATTACGTATGTTTAAGACCTTGGTCTGCAAGTGCAGCCTTCCTGCCTCCTGTCAGGGTCTAATTAAAGTGCAACAGTAGCTATGCTCCAATGAAAGAAAACTGAGGACCTAACATATGTTCCCTGAATTACAATCTGTAAATAAATATCCAAGGTAGTCAAAAATATGATTTCCCTTACTGGACAACCAAAGATGAGATCCAATACAGTTCAATATAGTCCAATGCAGCCTTGTTCAGCATAAGCCTTAAACACTTGGTAGACATTGTGCTAACAGAGAACTCCCTGCTGGCTAGAATTTAAAACAGCTGAGTGAACAGGGTGGGTTTACCTTATAGCCAATGAGTACCTAACTGGGCATAACCCAGCCCATAATACCTGGGAAAATAATGCTACTATGTCCCCAATTCTCCACAGATAGAACAGATCTCTCGGCAGAGCTCCAGCCCACTCAGTGGCTCAAAACCTCAAATGTCCTTACACCTCCCCCTCTTTTGAATCCTGTTACCCTGCTGTGTGCATTTACTATGAATATGAAATTATTTTAGTAACCTTTGAAGGTATCTCCCTCCAAACCATGCACTGCACAGTGTCTGTCTGCTTTCTCCTAGTTTAAAAGAAGCTCTGGCTCCTTTTAAAAGGTTAGCACCAGCGGCCTGGTTCCACTCCAGTTAAGGTGGAGTCCATCCTTTTGGAATAGGCTCCCACTTCCCCAAAATGTTGCCCAATTCCTAACAAAACTAAAGCCCTCTTCCATACACCATCGTCTCAAACACTTATTGAGACTCCAGAGCTCTGCCTGCCTCTGGGATCCCATGCGTAGGACAGAAAGCATTTCAGAGAATGTTATCCTAGAGTTTCTGGTTTTCAACTTTCTACCTGAAAGCCTAAATCTGACTTCCAGAACCTCCCTCCCACACCTTCCTATGTTGTTGGTACCCACCTGTAACACGACAGTCAGTTCCTCTCCAGAAAATAAGGTCTGCAACCTTCATACCAGGCAGGCAAGTTACCAAGTGATCCTCACATCCTCCAGCCACTCAACTATCCATATTCCTAATGACTGAATCACCAGCTAGGATGGCTGACCTAGCCTTTCCCTCCTGGGCATAAACCCTTGGAAACCCATCCTCTGAGCATTACCTGGTGAGCAGGTCCTAGCTACAGGATCACTTCCTGATACACCAAGTTGATGCTCTCCATCCAGGTGACCTTGCTCCTCCAAGGCAGGACAAGGGCTGCCAGACTGGAGTTGGGACTTGGCTACTATGTCCCTGAAGGTCTCCTTTATGTAGCTTTCTGTCTTTCTCAGATCCTCCAGGTCTGTGATTCTAGACTCAAGAGATTGGACTCATTCTTTGACAGACAGGAACTCTTTGCACCGGGCACACACATACAACCTCTCACCAATTGGTAGATAATCAAATATATGGCATTCTGTACATAAGACTGGAAGGCCCCCATCTTGCTGCTAGACTGTCTGCATCTTAATATTGTTGTGTTCTCATTTAATTTAGATTGCTAATGGAGTAGGGATCTATAAACTAAAGTTATTTAAATTTATATGGTGTATTTAATGTTAATTTAGCAAAGGCCTGCAAGGGAACAATTAATTTATTAATAAGGGCTAGGTCACTCCCCTGTTTTAGATAAATCCATGATTGATTTTTAGTGTAAAAATGTCTTTTAAATGGGATAGGAGTCTATAAATCAAAGAATCTGCTTAGGGGTGGGTGGAAGAGAAAGAAAGACACTTAGAATTACTTACCTTTCTTTCCTTTTCATCAGGCACACACACTTAGAAAGAGAAATTACTACTTACTTGATCATTTCCTTTTCTTTAGGACAGTCAGATGAATCCAGAACACGTGAGTTATGCGCATCCTCGAGCAGATGGAGACGGAGCAAATTGACGTCACAATACATACAGTTTTTTGCTTAATCGACTCTTCGTTCGCTAAGTGTCTCTCTTGTTAACAGCTGCTAACACTACCCCTAGTATTATCCACTGTTTTCCCAGTTCTATGTAACGCTTGTTGCAATATTGTGTTCCACTGTAAACCGATATGATATGTATCTTGCCACATGAATGTCGGTATAGAAAAGTTCAAAATAAATAAATAAATACATATACCCCTGCAGTGACATCAGCCTGACAGTAATCTCTTCAAAAGCAACTGTGGACAGACTAGCAAAACTTGATTAAACAGATAACCATTTCAATACTCAGTTAATAGGCAACACTGAGCTCAGAGACCTCCATCAGCAGGTGGAGCTGTATTGAATAGTCCGGAGACTTCCGGTTCCATCAAGACAGTAAGGAGCGCTGAAGAGGATGCAAAATAAATGGAATATTGCCCCATATTTTGTTGAGACGTGGGCACTGGAAACCTCAGCCCTCAGACTAAGGAGCCTTGCCAATGTACCCTCCACTGTCTGCTTCTTCTGCAGGGAGTAGCAGGAAGACTCCATGAACACATCCTGAGGAACACTGTGAAACTCCATCGCATATCCTTCCTGTTTCACCTCCAGGATCCATTGATTCAATGTGATTTTGACCTACCTCTGATAATAGAGAGAGAGGCATCCCCCTGTCTCATGTTCTCAGGGGTAAGTGAGCTAACCTTCATTGGGAGGCTCCACTACCAAAGCCTGCGTCCCTTCTGGGTTGGCTGGGATGAAAGAACTGAGACCTATCAAAGGGTTGAGTCCTCTGAAAAATCACTCCTCTATAGGGTCAAAAACACTTGGATCCTCTAGCACGACCTCTCATGGTAAAGGAGCATAGCGTCTGCTTCTTATCCTCCAGTAAACAAGGAACCAGTGATTCGCCCCACTTACTGGCCAGTTTCTCAACTCACTCCCAAATAAAAGCGAGCCTTTAATGGGCAATTTGGTGAGGTTAGTCTTGGAGGTTGCATTGGTCATAACTGACGCCTGGCCACCAATATCGCAGCCACCCCTCTGGCTGAAGTGCAGACCAGATCACAGCCTGCATCTGCCAAGAAGGCAGCAGCTGGTTCCATAATTGCCCTGGAGTTCACCCCAGAGTCATAGACCTCTTGGGAGAGAAGCAAACAAGAGTGATCCAAGGAACAACAAGAAGTGATTTGCAAGGTCATTGCCACTGCTTCAAACGATTGCTTAAGGATTGTCTCAATCCTATCATGAGGCCGCTCCTCCTTCCACGGGAATAGTGGTCCACATGGAAACTGCACACCCAAGTGCATCCACTTTCAGAAAACAGAAACACTCCCTTACCACTGGATCCAAGGTATACAGGCCTTCCAAAAACCGACCCCCTTTGAAACTAGCCTCTGGGGTGCCCCACTCAAGATTAATCAATCTTGAATAGCCTTCATCACAGGGGAAGGAAACAAGAGGCTTTATGAAAGGAAACCAAAATGGGATTTCTCTGTGGCTTGGATATGGAATTTGTCCCAGGAACCCCAGGCATTTTCAAGGTCTGGGAAATCAGAGCTGGTAGTTCATCTCTATGAAAGAACCGTAGCATAATCCTATATGATTCTATCCTGGAGGAATCTTATCATCCTCAAGCGAATAAGGATCGGTGTCATCATCCGTGCCATCCGTATCTCTATCAGGCAGTCCCGCTGCTGCTCTAGGAGTATTCTGGCGCTTAACATTAAGTCCAGGCAAAGTTCTGACCTGCGAGACTGCCCTGGGAGCATTGGACAGGGCTGATGACTATGCCTACAGAAAGGATTGCAATCCCTGGAAAAATCTACCCACGAAACTGTAGAAATATCCAGACCAGGAAGTACCTGAGGTGTACTCACTGAGGTACTTTCCCCTGCTGAAGAACCAGTTAGGGGAGTCCCAAATTCAGGCACTCCACCTGAAACGTCTTTACCCAGGCCTACATCCAGCTGGGAAGAACCAAGCTTAGTTAAATCACAGGAAGAAAATTCTCCCTGACCCTCCAAACAGCGCTGGCACAAGTCAGTGGACACTCCTGGCTAAGATGCCCGAATATGATAGGCAGTAGAAAGAGAAAGGCGCTTAGGTTTCTTAGATATAGGCGCCATTATGTCGGCAGCACGCTGATCAGGGACCGGAAAGCATGCATCTAGCTTTCTTTGTTTTTTTTATTTTAAGGTATCCAACAATTCAAGGCTTCCAAAACGTAGGCATTCAACACTTAGGCATCTCACACCTAGGAGTCCCTAGGATAGGTGCCATAAAAAATTAAGCACACAGCAACATAACTTCTGCACACAGGTAAGCGGACAGCCACTTAAGGCACTGCTTAACTTGGGTGCACAGACTACTAGGCCTGTCTAAGCATCCAAAAACTGGATGCACAACCTGGACGCATAACTAGACGCACACACTGAACTGACAATCCTGTAGAGAGCAGACTAAGAAAGCACGTGAAACGCTGTTGAGGCCCATCACGCGGCATGCAGTGAAAAAGCCTCACAGTAGGGCCTAGCCTACAGAGGCTGCTCAACCCGCCAGGCTGCCCAATGTCCCTCAACCTCCCAGAGAGTGGGATGAACATCAGAACAACGCGCTGAGCACAGAGACCAGGGGAAGGAGGAAGCCCTATAACAAAAAACCTTCCTTCTCTGTCTCTGTATTTTTTTTTAAACTCACCTGAGCTCAGCCTTACCTGGCTGAGTACAAAGATGTTTTCTGGCTGCGGGAGGAGGAGGGAGGAGAGTGCATATGGTGTCACCTCCATGCTTGGCTTCCTGTACCCGCTGCCTTTCAGCTGCTTAACAGCTGAGTTCACATTGGCTGAAAAACCAGCTACGGGACCAAGGCACTCATCTGAGGGTCTACAGAAATCACCTCAGGAATTCTCATCTGGGTAGGGACCTTTTGGTATCACCACAGGAGAGTGAGGCAAATTTATTTTCTTTATTTCTCCTTTTTCAAATCAAAGCAATCCCGAGTAGGGAGATGCACATCCACTATCTGCTGTAGACGGAGAACACTGGCAAGCTGATGTCACTGCAGGGATGTATATATACTGTTACGTCAGTTTGCTCCATCTCCATCCTTCTCTCACCCTCCACAGCCAATCCCTCACCACCTGACCCAACCTTCAAACTCCTCCTGCATCTGATTTCCTTCCTTCAAACAACTCTTCCTCCAAACATCTCCCTGGCCAGGTTCAGCAGCAACATTTTCTTTTAAGCCCTGGGATAAAAGATGGATGATAACTGATGGGAAGAGAAGGCAGGATGATGACAGAGGCAGCATTTTCTCTTGGGAAGGTTCTGCCCTGGATGAAGGGTGAGAGGAAGTGGCAAGTGGCAGTAGAATTAGTAATGAAATTAAGCATGGGGCTTGTGAGCTCATAGGTGCTGCAGTGGTCCCAATACCTCCTCGGGTAGGGCTTCCCGTTACCACAGAGACTCACACAAGGGTAGTACCACTGCAGAGCCTGTGGGTGCATGCTGGCTCACAGGCCTTACACTGACATTTATTTATTTGAAAGATTGTATAAATTGCTAATTACAAATATATGTTCTAAGCGTTGTGCAAAGGTACAGAAAAACCAATACTAAAACAGCTTAATTAAGAGATGACAACAATGACCACAAAAAAGGACAAGACACATTTCTGAACCCAGTATTATATGAAAACACCAGTAATCACTAAAAGATTCAATAAACAAATGAGACTTCCACAACCAATGCTACTGCTGCCACCTGAGGCACTTGTGATCCCCAACTGCAGGTTCTGTGACCTCACAGTTTGGAAGCCCTGTTACACTTTGTTCTGCAGGAATTCGCTTTGATATCTGTGGATCAGATTACAGAGAATCTGTAGGGGAAATTTTGCCTTCCATCAATTCTTACAGATCAAGCACCTTGTAATACAATTTAGCACAATGCGGTTCACCATGACTGGACTAGAAACAACTCTTAGATGTAGGAGGATACAAGCTGGGGGAAGAGGGGAAAGCACAGCAACAGACAGATCATTCATCTTCATGTCACATTGCTCTTGCTTATACAGACAGAGCAATCAATTCACAATGCTTTACTTCTACCCCAAATCACCACAAGATTATATGGGCACAGATGTCAAAGCAAAGAATCTGATGGACCACCTGGCTGTAAAGTCTAATTTACAGCACTGAACTTACCAGGTAAAACAGCAGGGGCTGTGAGCAACATGAGTTTCACGTATGAGGAACCTGGTACAGAGAGATCCACTTCTCTCTCTTCTTCTTCTATGTCAGCCTCTTCTGGTGGAGGTACTTCAGGTCTTGCCTATGGGAAGAAATAGCCAGCAAAAAATAAATAAACAAACAAACAAACTTTTAGATTGAGTTGAATATTTCAGTACATCAATTTCGTGTCAAAAGGGACTGGAGGTTTCAATGGGGGAAGTTATCCCAAAGTTGCACTCAAAACATTTGAAAATTATCAGAGGTTTGTTTAAAAGAAGGGTGTGCAGGCAGTAAAAGGAACAAGTGGAACGGCTTAAGGGCCATGGAAGCAAATCCTATTTTTAAAAGGCTGGTGCTAACACTCATTTACAGGCCACTCATTTGTAATATCAATGCCTTGTTTTAAAATGTATTGCGGCATCAGATAGTGGCCTTGCTTTTTTTATAAAGCACAATGATTACACAATACACCCCACCCTCTCTGAGAACCCACAGGTTCTGACACCAGAAACCTGCTACAATTCACAGCTAAAGTAGAGCATTTAAAGCAATTAAAACTAATGCAAAGTCATGATTTTGTTGGGTTTTTTTTTTTAATAGCTACGTTATTTTCTTAAACCTGCAAGTCCCCTAAACTAATTGCACCTTGATTTTGAAAGTGCCTCAGTTTAGGACCCCTACCTTGGGTCACAAGCAATTTGCTCAAAGTATAACCCAGTAATTTAGGGTCTATTATTTTAAATACCACACAACCTGACCTCTCTAAAATGACTAAAAAGAAAAAAGTCAGAATTAAAAAAAACCCTTGGGGGAATGGTGA
Organism: Rhinatrema bivittatum; assembly: GCF_901001135.1. Lineage (NCBI taxonomy): Eukaryota > Metazoa > Chordata > Amphibia > Gymnophiona > Rhinatrematidae > Rhinatrema > Rhinatrema bivittatum. The sequence continues at coordinate 479,834,668 of NC_042615.1, forward strand.
TTTGTAGAAAACGTGAATATCAACGGACTGAGAAAGCTAACTTGCTTACCTGTAACAGATGATCTCTGTAGACTGCAGGACTAATCAGCCACACAACTGGGTGATGTAATCTGACAGCAAAGATAGAAAAGCTCTCCCAGAACTCAGAAAAGCTTCCTCAGCAGACCCTTCATGTGCAGCTGCCATTGTGCAAGTCTCTTCTGCCTTTATACCTTCAACCCTAGAGGAGGAGAGAGGGGTTGTGTGGCTGATTTGTGCTGCTGTCACCCATTACAGTTAAGCAACTTAAGCTTTCTCCACGGACAAGCAAGAAAGATATCAACCATGCACACCAGAGCTCCCAAGCTGAGAGTTGCATGTGAATATCTGCAATGTTTTTATATCATTAGTGAATCATGCAACTGCACTGTGTTACAGGATGGAGGGAGAGTTCAAGGAATTAATTAAATAACTCTTGGGAACTGCTTGGCTAAAACTTCTGCCTTGGCATAAAGCATCTTCCAGTAAGAAATGAGCAGCGACACGATGGATGTTTATTATTTTATTACAATGATTTATTTCTCGCTCTCCTACTCGAGTTCTTAGAGCTAAGTACAAAATTACTGAATGGGTTACATCTGTGACGCAGAGAAGATACAGCACAAAGTATGATATATATAGGAGATGAAGGGCGGGAACTTTGGGTAAGAAATCAAGAAAACATTACAAAATATGAAGGGGTAGATGAGAGGTTTACATCTGCGGGACAGAAGGCATAGAGCACTTAAATACAGTAACTAGCATAAAATAAAGGGAACGGACAGAGAGGGCTGAATAATAAATATAGGAGCATAGCAGATGAGAGGTTTGCGAACTGTAGGACAGTGAGGACAAAATTAGTAGTTACTGGAAGAGGTGGAAAAGGGGGCAGGGAGGCATGACTTATAAATTAAGGAGACACTGAACCACACAACAGTATTCTGACAGGGATCTGAGGCAGAGATGGATTCAAAAGTTTGCCACCCCTAGGCCCTGTTGCTACTGTTGCGCCCCCTCTTCCACCCGCACCCCCCCCCCCCCCCAACTCCTGGGTAAGGTCAGGCAACAGGGGGGCAGGAAGTGCAAGGCACAGTCCCATTGTTTGCTGTGGAAGCTCAAGCATAGATTCTATGGCAAAAAACGGGAAAAATCTAAAGCACACCGGCAAACATTTCCATCTTTCGTATTATAAAAATGTAATTTTACAACCTTGCTTGTATCTAAACAATTTATTTTTTTTATTGGGTGAAGAAAAGGGATCTTAAGTATCAATACAGGAATGAGATCTCAGCGATGGGCAAAAGAGAAGGAGAGGGTGAGAGGACCAGGGATGGGGAGAAGAAATGAGGAGGACTAGGAATGGGGTGAAGAGAAGGTGAAAGGACTGGAACAAGGGTTGATGGGATGAGGATAAAAGGGGTATAACTCAGGAGTAATCTAAGGAAATATTTATTTTCAGAGAGGGTGGATGAATGCATGGAACAGTGGAGGTGGTAGAAACAAGAATATTATCTGAATTCAAGAAAGGATGGGATAATAATAGGGAATCTCTGAAGGAATAGTAAGGATTGTGGAGCTGAATTGCTACTGTGGACTGGCAAAATAGATAGACCACCTGGTTTTTTTCTGCCTTCATGTTTATATTTTTCTGGGCTGCTGATTTCAGATTTTATTGTAAGGGGTATGAGCATCAGTTTTAGGATATCAAGTGGGGCATGGGAGGTGTTTAGAGTTAGTACCTTGGTTTTGCTGAGGTTCAGTAAGCTGGTTGGTGGTTACCCAGATCCATAATTTCTGAAAGGCAGCTGTTTTTTTTGTTTCAATGTCTTTAGTAGAGCCCAGTGACATCAAAAGTTGAATGTCATCTGCAGAGACAAAGCACTGGAGTTCAGACTGATATCATCAATGAGAGATCTGAGATAGATACTGAAAAGTGTGGAAGAGAGGACAGATCCCTGTGGGACACCACACAACAGGGTTTGGAGCATGAGTTGTCGTCACCCATGACAAATTGTGTTCTTCCTGTTAGAAAGGATGGAAACCAGTTCAGGGCAAAGCCCCCGATGCCAGTGTCAAATAGTCTATTTTTTAGCATGTCATTGCTGATAGTGTCAAAAGCAGCAAAGAAATCAAGTAGGTGTCAGAGGTTCTGAAGAAGGTATCAAGAAAAGCCAAGAGGACTGTCTTAGTACTGTGGCCTTTCTTGAAGCATATTTGGTAGTTGCCCAGAGTGCGCTGTTCATCCAGTACAGTTTAGGATGGAATCCTATCTTTTTAAATATTTTGGCTAGCAGTATGGGGCTTGAAATGTAGCTGTCCAATATCTTGGAGGTGAAGGGATGATTTCTTGAGGAGTGGGAAGACAGCTGAATTTTTTCTTTAGATTGGCTGGTATAACATGTCAGTTAAGGAGCAGTTTTTACCAGTTAGGTAATATAGCTTGAGAAGCAAAGTTTGGCAGGGCAGAGGTCAACTGACCTAGATAATGACTTGGGTCAGAAAGGATCTTTATGATCTGATCCTCTGAAAATTCCTTGGAAATGTAGGCTGGTTGCTGGTAATGTCATGATGGGATAGAAAGAGGTTGGTAAGTTTCAATGATGGCTTGTTGAGTATATTGGAGCTTGAGTTGTCTAAATCTAGCAAAGTTTTAAAATTTTGTTCACAAAGTGGCATGCAAAGTTTTCACATTTGTTGTTGGAGAATGATGGGGTGCTACATTTAGTGTCCAAATGGAGGAGGCCATTGTGAAACTTGTGCAGTTCTTGGCATGTGCTATGAGTATTGAGAAGATATGTGCTAGCTGCATTTCTTCCAGTGAAGAGTGTAGCCTATTTTTAGCCAGTCTTTCTAGGAGTCTTCTTTCTTGTTGCATGGCATATAGTTTGGTGGTGAATCAGGACAGTGATTTATCTCTTTTAGGGACACAGGTTTTTCTTGAGGTTAGTTTGGCTAAGAGCTTTAATACTTCTGGTGTTCCAGTGTTGAATCATGTCTGCTGCAGGTCAGGGGGGAGGCAAGGGAATCCTCAGAAGGTGGTTGGGTCAGTGTCTACTCCACCTCCTCGAGTCTCTATTGTATGCTCCCAAGGTGCAAAGGACCCGATGGCAGCTGGTAGATATCTTCTATATAAGCAGAGTAAAGATGGGCTAAGGAGGCTGCCATAGTCCTGACTTGATTGGTTTTCATCTTACTTTGAAGATGTTGTTCTGCTTGACTGCAAAAATAAGAGATGCAATCACAAATCCAAGTTGAAAGACCTTTTTATAACTCAAAAACCCTGTTTGACTGGGTTGATGGAGATGAATAGTTTTGAAGACTTTCTTTATGACTTGTTTTCCCAATTAAAACAATAAAGCTCTTCTGCAGTCCAACTCAGGCTTGCAACTCACTTACTCTCTAGGTGGAAGTAACTGCTATCAAAAAAAATCTTCCAAGAAAATAGTTTAAATTCTGCTGTCACCAAAGGCTTGAATGGTGCTTTCATGAGTTGAGCTAGGGTTTCATGGAGATCCCAAGCAGCAGAAGGATCTTTAATTGGGTTAGGTCTTTTATTAATCTAATAATCAGTAGATTGAAGAATGATGGGAACTCCTCCTAACTTTTTGAGGTATGCTGCTATAGCATTGAAATGAACTCTGACGGAGACAGTTTTCAACCCTGAATAAGGTAGGCTTAGGATGTATTGAAGTAAAAGGGGGAAAGGAGGTCTTGATTGAAACAGAACACTAGATAGAAAATCGCTTCCATTTGAAATGGTAAGATCTTATAGTAGAGTATTTTTTTGAAGCTAGAAGAATCTTGCTGACTTCAGTAAACAATTGCTGACTTTCAAAATCCATGTAGTCAATGCCAAAGATTGAAAGTTAGGATGAAGATTCCAATTGCACTGAGTGATTAGGGATGAAAATATTCTCAAACTTATTGTATGCTGAGCAGCTATGCATTGAAGATATGAAAACCAAATTTGACATGACCAAAAAGAGCTATCAAAGTCATTATACCCTTCACTTTCCTTAACTTTGTATTGTCTTGGCTATAAACGGAATTGGAAAGAATGCATATAAAAGGTCCTTAATTCAGAGAGATAAATATAAGGCACATTATTTGGGAAACTTCCCATTTCAAAATCTTGAAAACTTCTTGAAAAAGACTAAAAGAGACTAATCCTTCTTTTTAGTTGATATAGAATACAGGTACAGGTTATCTGTTTTGATCAATATGAGTTTTAAACATGGATTGAATACTTTTAGAACACTTAAGACTGCTCTGAGCTCTAAGTGATTTATATCATATCATATCCCCCCTCAGCCATCTCTTCTCCAAGCTGAACAACCCTAACCTCTTCAGCCTTTCCTCATAGGGGAGCTGTTCCATCCCCTTTATCATTTTGGTTGCCCTTCTCTGTACCTTCTCCATCGCAACTATATCTTTTTTGAGATGCGGCGACCAGAATTGTACACAGTATTCAAGGTGCGATCTCACCATGGAACGATACAGAGGCATTATGACATTTTCCGTTCTATTAACCATTCCCTTCCTAATAATTCCTAACATTCTATTTGCTTTTTTGACTGCTGCAGCACACTGAGCTGACGATTTTAAAGTATTATCCACTATGATGCCTAGATCTTTTTCCTGGGTGGTAGCTCCTAACATGGAACCTAACATCGTGTAACTACAGCAAGGGTTATTTTTCCCTATGTGCATCACCTTGCACTTGTCCACATTAAATTTCATCTGCCATTTGGATGCCCAATCTTCCAGTCTTGCAAGGTCCTCCTGTAATGTATCACAGTCTGCCTGTGATTTCACTACTCTGAATAATTTTGTATCATCCGCAAATTTGATAACCTCACTCGTCGTATTCCTTTCCAGATCATTTATATATATATTGAAAAGCACCAGTCCCAATACAGATCCCTGAGGTACTCCACTGTTTACCCTTTTCCACTGAGAATATTGACCATTTAATCCTACTCTCTGTTTCCTGTCTTTTAACCAGTTTGTAATCCACGAAAGGACATCGCCTCCTATCCCATGACTTTTTAGTTTTCATAGAAGCCTCTCATGAGGGACTTTGTCAAACGCCTTCTGAAAATCCAAATACACTACATCTACCGGTTCACCTTTATCCACATGTTTATTAACCCCTTCAAAAAAATGAAGCAGATTTGTTAGGCAAGACTTCCCTTGTGTAAATCCATGTTCACTGTGTCCCATTAAATCATGTCTTTCTATATGCTCTACAATTTTGATCTTGAGAATAGTTTCCACTATTTTTCCCGGCACTGAAGTCAGCTATACTAACTGCACTATCCACATCTTCTGGCAACAAATTCCAGAGTTTAATTGTGCGTTGAGTGAAAAAGAACTTTCTCTGATTAATTTTAAATGTGCCCCATGCTAACTTCATGGAGTGCCCCCTAGTCTTTCTATTATCCGAAAGAGTAAATAACCGATTCACATCTACCCGTTCTAGACCTCTCATGATTTTAAACACCTCTATCATATCCCCCCTCAGCCGTCTCTTCTCCAAGCTGAAAAGTCCTAACCTCTTTAGTCATTCCTCATAGGGGAGCTGTACCATTCACCTTATCATTTTGGTAGCCCTTCTCTGTATCTTCTCCATCGCAATTATATCTTTTTTGAGATTCGGCGACCAGAATTGTACACAGTATTCAAGGTGCAGTCTCACCATGGAGCGATACAGAGGCATTATGACATTTTCCATTCTATTCACCATTCCCTTTCTAATAATTCCCAACATTCTGTTTGCTTTTTTGGCTGCCACAGCACACTGAACCGATGATTTCAATGTGTTATCCACTAGGACGCCTAGATCTCTTTCTTGGGTTGTAGCACCTAATATGGAACCTAACATTGTGTAACTATAGCATGGGTAATTTTTCCCTATATGCATCACCTTGCACTTATCCACATTACATTTCATCTGCCATTTGGATGCCCAATTTTCCAGTCTCACAAGGCCTTCCTGCAATTTATCACAATCTGCTTGTGATTTAACTACTCTGAACAATTTTGTATCATCTGCAAATTTGATTATCTCACTCGTATTTCTTTCCAGATCATTTATAAATATATTGAAAAGTAAGGGTCTCAATACAGATCCCTGAGGCACTCCACTGTCCACTCCCTTCCAATGAGAAAATTGTCCATTTAATCCTACTCGCTGTTTCCTGTCTTTTAGCCAGTTTGTAATCCACGAAAGGACATCACCACCTATCCCATGACTTTTTACTTTTCCTAGAAGCCTCTCATGAGGAACTTTGTCAAACGCCTTCTGAAAATCCAAGTATTTATTTATTTATTATTTTTATATACCGACATTTGATCTCAATCGAGATATCCCCAGAGGGCTTACAATCTAGGTTTTTTGTACCTGAGGCAATGGAGGGTAAAATGACTTGTCCAAGGTCACTAGGAGCGACAGCAGGACTCGAACCACTAGGACTCTAACCACTAGGCTATTTCTCCCACTACATCTAACGGTTCACCTTTATCCACATGTTTATTAACTCCTTCAAAAAAGTGAAGCAGATTTGTGAGGCAAGACTTGCCTTGGGTTAAGCCAAGCTGACTTTGTTCCAATAAACCATGTCTTTCTATATGTTCTGTGATTTTGATGTTTAGAACACTTTCCACTATTTTTCCTGGCACTGAAGTCAGGTTAACCGGTCTGTAGTTTCCTGGATCGCCCCTGGAGCCCTTTTTAAATATTGGGGTTACATTAGCTGAGGCTGACTTTTCCTGCTGGTCAATAATAGCTTTGTTGTATCTGCTAACAGAGTAAGGCAAGTGGAGCAGTAACCTTTAATACGATCCACTATTTCTTTCACTTTTTCTCCAAAGAGACTTATATCTTCTGTTCATGAAGCATCCATTAGTTTCTCGTGATCATAGTCACAAAGAGCTGAAGCATGAAGCTATGCTAGTTCCTAGAGCTATTGCAGATGTCCTAGAAGTATCGTATGCATGTTAAGCTACTCAAATGAAATGTTTTCCACATTCTTCTACTTCTTGCAGTACAGATGTAAAGTGATCCACAGAGTCTGAAGGAAGGTGCTGCGCCATGAAGTTTTTGTAAGAAGTTATTCATATATTGTTCCGCATGTAGTCGATAAGCAGCTATCCTAGATAATATTATAGCTGACTGGAAAATCATTTTTGCTACATTGCCCATTATTTAGTATCTTTTCTCAGAGAGGTACTAGATTGTGTCTTAGAATGCTTTGAGTTTTTTGTTTTGTAATAGCTGATTTCACTACTAGAGACTCATGAGGGAGTTGCACCTTTTGATGATCAAGATAAGGTTTAACTCTGCATTTGAGATCTAATTTATTTGCTTCAAGCAGTGTAGAAGCAAATCACCTCAGGAATCTTGACTGGGGGAGGGACCCAATGGGTGTCACCACAGGAGAGCGGGGCTCGTCTGTAGAGGTAAGATTTCTTCTTAATTTGGATTTCTTTGGTAAAATTTACTCTAACGCTATGCTAGCATGCATAGAGTCCCTAACTGCTATGGAGACGGAAAATACTGAAGAGCCGCACTTCCAGCAGGGGTATATGTACTAGGGCTGACATCAGATTGAAATCTGATCAGTCTCCAACTGCTATCAGGAGTACACTATACCCATTGGTCCTGAGTCCACCTGCTACACGCTAGGAAAAGGCAATTGCCATATTCTAGTTTGAAATTCCTATGTGAACCTCAAAAGCTACTATTTAATAAACCAACAATATCTTCTCTAGGTTCTGCCTCCTCCTGTAAAGTGAATGGAATTGTCTTGGCTTTTATTGGACAAAAGCAATGTATGATATATCCTCAGGCAGAAATATACTTCTGGGAAGCAATGGAGAGGGGCACAATGGAAGACTGGTGGACTTATCACCATCAAAATGATATGACAGTAGTACAACAGGATGATTGTGATCCGTCTTGTGACGGAAGGTCTCTGAGGTCTTCTGAGAAAGGTGAACTATGAGAATCAGACTGTGACAGACTTTGTATCATTTCTTGTCTGCATCAATATGCTGGAATAATAGACAGTTTCTAAATAAGGGCCAGAAACTCCAAAATGGGAGACATTTGTTGCGAAGAAGAGAGCAGAGAATTTGGTACATTAGTAAAATAGTTCTTGATGACACCAAACCACATTTTCTTCACAAAGGGTTGATGTTCCTTTATGGAGAGAGGAATCACAGTGGAAGAACTATCTGTTTCACAAACTAGGATCAGCACAGGTTATTGTGTAGTGGTAGAGTCAGCATGAACTACCTTTTTTGTCTCTTCAGTGACATTTGTATCTCAGTGCCAAGAAGCTGGCGTTGATAAGGATGTAGCTCCACTACCTGTCAACAATGTCAGTGAAATGTTTTGCATCTAAGTGTGATTGAACTGAACGCTTCTTTTTTGCATACTGACATGTTCTGAAAGTGCCTGCCTTTGGCTCCTACATGCTCCAGTGCTGAAGAATGCAGCTTACATCCCACTTTGTTGTAAAGGGAATGGCGCCTGTAGTGAGACTTCTCCAAGTCTATGTGTCTAGCATGAGAGGACTCCGCATTTTCAGATTTAGACAATGGTCCCTCAGCTGACAGTTTCCTCTTTACTGACTTTATGGAGGCTTAAGGAGAATTTTAAAACTCTCAGCATGTAGCTTCTGAATCTTCTGGCCCTAATAAATATTTGGGTATAGACAACACAGTTAGGTATGTCATGTGATGGGCCTAAGAACCAAACACAGCAGTCATGCTGATCAGACAAAGTCATCTTGTGGGAGCTACAGGGGCATCTTTTGAACTGCAGCTTGCTCTCCGCCATTGTGCAAAGCACTGAAGTAGGTTGAACTTAATTTAAAAAAAATATATCAAAATTTATTTTCCATTCCCTCCTCCCCCCAAAAATCATGAAAAACGAAGTTAAAAGGAAAAAAATGGAAAAGGAAAATAAGAAAAAAATACCAAAAAGCAAAAATATTTGACATGCAGCTTTAGTAAAGAGAGCAAAAATGGATCATTTTTTACAAGCAGAAGTAAAAAGACTGAAACTCACTTGGTGGTGGCGGCACAGGAAGATCCACAGAGACATGAAAAAAAAAAATCCTTCTCGGTATGTCTGAGCTTTGAGAGGGCTTTTCAGTCTTGGTGCCATCGGAAGACATCACCCACTAGTGTGGCCAATATCTGCCCTGCTTGTCCATGGAGAAAATCACGCTGGCTTTAAACTGATCTTACTACAGATTAATCTCTCATTGCAAAAGAGGTTGGGACATAAAAATGAGTAACTGACCAATCAGAGTTATTAAAATGGGGGATGCGAGTAGTTTATCTTTTTCTAAACCCATTAACTTGTTATTTGAACAAACCACTGCAAGACAACAACTTCTATTGGAGGATTTTTACTGCATGATGTTATTACGTTTCCATTGTGTCACACAATGTGCTAGTCACAATAACAGGCACTATTTAGTGGATTCTTTGCTTAAACAGAGTCTGCAGAAAGTCATTTAATCTATCACTAAAGCCGTGGTAACAAAGCTGACATAGTCAACCAATAGACATGTTTTTCATTTGGGCAACAAAAAGTTTCAACAGAACCTAGATGATAAAAATCTTTCAATATCTTGTCACCCTTACCCACGTTTTCATTCCATAGCAAACTAACCCTAGAGCCACTTGCATACTTCAACACATTTCACATCTCTTTTGAGAAAAAAAAACCCAAAACATTTTCCCCTGCAACCTGGTTGATGGATGGGCTTAAAAAACAAAAAAAACCCCACAGTCAAAAGTATTTGTCCAAAGCCAAAAGAAACCTGTTTCCATTGTATTGCCATACAAAAGAACCTGAGCATGTCTCCAACTATGTAAGACAAGCAAAACTGTGCAATACTGATTCTATTGGCATCACGCTTCAAGCAGGGAAATTGATAAACATTTGCAGTCCTTATGGATAAATAAGTTACTGACATTTGGCAAATACTTTCTAGATGCTCATGCTTCTTTTTTCATGTCACAATCCGTTCTGCTTCCCTGACCACTGCAAGCTTACACAATTCAATGTTAGAGCAAGCAGACCTCTAGGACATCTGTAAGCTAGAGGGAAAACATGAAGATCATCTCTCTCAAAAGACACTGAAAGCCTCTCAATCTAATATTGCACTTTCCATGTAAATCCATATTTTAAATATTAGAAAATGTCACAAAAATATATTGAATTATAACATAACACAATAAATTTTAAATAACCTGTTCTGAATCTATACATGTCCTATTTATTTGACTATAGAGCACTGGTTCCTGTTTTTTCAGTGATTGCCCTGGCTTTGATTGAAATCTGCTGTCTGCAAAAACGAAAAAGGAATGACCCAAAGTGTATCCCTGATACAGTAACTTTCCCAGTACAGGAAACCTATCTCAATGCCCACTGCCTTCCAATTTATTTCAGTGGGGTAGTAACAGCAGGGAAGTACAAGTTATTATAATGTACATATCACTTTATATCAGGTGCTTTTCATGCTTTGCATGCTGATAGATATAATAAGCAGGGAAAAGCACGCAAAGGCATGGCCTTCAGGAATGCTTTCCAACTTCAATCTAGAAAAAAAGGTTTTTGTGGGTGTGCAGAGCTGGGGAGTGACCTGTTTTTGTTGGTTACAATAAATAGTGATACATTCTTGGGTAAATAAAATAAAAACTGAAATTGAAGTCCCTATACATGTTGCAAATGCTTCCACTTATAATCACCACAAAAGATCTATAAAAGGCCAATAAAGTAATATCATGCTTCCTTTGGAGGCTAAAGAAACCCCAATTAACATCCTAAAAGTTATCCCTCCCATACCTGGAGAGAAGACCAACTTTCTGACCTAAATAATCAGGCATACCTACTTTGTCATGTTAAAGACTGCTGACCACCAAATATAGAAAAACAAATAGTCTGGCCTCTGTATTTGAAATTTATAATACATGATGAGAGAGAGAGAGTGTTTCCTCCCAAAAAGGGTCACATCAAGCCTGGTGGTCAAATCTTTACCATGGGTATGAAAGATGGTCAGAACTGTAACTTGGCATTTTAGCTAGTGTATTTGTACCCCCTGCCCCACTCCTCTCACCCTCAATCTTTCTCACTCTCTCCCCTCTTCCTCTCCCATTGTGGATGACAGGAGCACAGAGGCACACACTTACTGGATATTCATCTGCTGCCAGCCATACTTAACTTTTTCAGCCACACATTTCCCCATGTGGCTGACCCTCTCACCCACTCTTATTACTGCCCTGGGGTCAAGAGATATTGACTGCTCTCTATACCAGTCAGGCTTTTTTTTTTAATCCTCAGGAATAATGTAAACTTTATCCCTGGTTTGCAATACAATGTTTTCACCAACTGGGCTAAATAAAGCAGAGGGACATCATGAACATATTTTTTTTATACCATAAAGGGTCATTCATCAAAATGCATTATGGCATTAACGCCCGCAATAATGCCATAACGCATGTGTTACCATTAATATCGCATGCACTATGCTGTTATCGCATTGCACGAATACAAATTTTTCATAGGGGTGGGATTGGGGAGGGGTTTGGGGGGGATTAATGAAAATGAGGGGCAATATCGCACTTTTCTAATGCCAGAAATAACTACATCTTTTTACCTGATGTTAAGCTGTGCGATATGCCCAAAACAGCCGTAACGCAATTTGCGATAAAGATTGCAAATTGCATTTCTGGGCTAGGAGAGAGGGAGGAGGAGGGAGGGAGAGAGGAGGGGGAGGGAGAGAGAGAGTGCCTCTGGGTAGGTCTTCACAGTATTCAACCATTTATATCACTATAGGAGGGCCAGCTAATAACTCAAGGTGAGGTTTTGGTGGTGGTTTAGGGCTTTGGGGCCAGTTTTACATGCAGAGTGAGACGCACAAACAGCACAGTACACCTCAATGAAGATTTGATGTCATTTGGAGTGAGGAAAGTCTCACAAAGAAGAGATTTCTACAATGTTCTCTCACCCTAGCTTGATGGTACTATCACTCCAAATGACCTCAAATCTTCACCAAGGTGTACTGTGTGGTTCATACATCTCACTCTACATGTCAAACTGGCCCCCAAACCCTAAAACACCACCAAAACCTCACCTCGAGTTATTACCTGGCTCTCCTATAGTGATATAAATGGTTGAATACTGTGAAGGCCTTATAAAGAGTCTCTCTCTCTCACTCTCAGCAGCCCAACATAAGAAAATGTCTCTCTGGTTTATAGCATTTTGATGAATCTAGGCCATAGTTATTAATTAAAATAGCTTTTTGCTTTAATACTATGTAATAGATGGATCAAAATTCTCCTATTGTTTATAAATTACATAAACATTAAAAAAAAAATTCTCACCTTTTCGGGAAGATGAAGAATTGTATGTTCTTCAGAGTCAAATTTGCAAAGAGATTTATATGCTGTAGTTGCTACCTGCTGATCCTATATTAGGAAAAAAAAAAGAGCAAGTATGTATAATGAATTTCTGATGTATATGGAAAATAAAAACTTCCAAACCCTGTGACTGTCCACTGAAACTACCTGAATGGTGGTATTCCAACTCTTTTTTTTTTTTTTTTTTATAGTAAATGGAAGTAGATGCCTTCCCAGTGACCAGGGACACCCTTGCATGTTGCCATGTGAGAGAAAGCAAAATTGCTTACCTGTAATAGCTGTTCTCTGATGGCAGCAATGCAAGCAGCCATGCACAAGGGTCATGTGAATCTGTCTCATGCCAGCACAGATGATCTTTCCAGAGATTTCTATGCATTTATGGTTATTTTCTGCATAGTGCCAAATCTGCAGCTGCTCAGTTTAATGGATAGCCAAGTTATTAGAAAAAAGGGTATACAGAAATAACTCACCAAGAGGAAATGAGTGGGTTGTGTAGATCATTGCACTGCTGTTGTTAGAGAACACATATTACAAGGAGGTATTTTGCTTTCTTTACTGACAAGCAGTGCAATGAAGCCACACATACAACTACTCCTAAATTTAGGATTATTTTCACATAAAAAGGGGCAAGACAAAGTGAACAGTTACCAACTGGCAAAAAGGAAAAAAAAAGACTTTTAGTGAAGACCTCCAGTTTTAGAGTTCAAACTTTTTATTTTAAACATCTTCAAAAGAATACTAAACATAAAATAAAACAAATAATTTACAAAAACTATATAATGAGCACACAATGAATAGTAGAATAAAGGAACTAGCAGTAAGGAAGCACAAAATACATGTCAAACATTCTCTCAAATGAAATATAGAAACTCAAACTCAAAGCAATAGTTTCCAGGCTAGCCTTGCAGATATCACTTCTATACGTTTTTGTAACTGCAACTATTTTGTATTTGTGTGCAATATGCACTAAACTTCAATATAAATAATAATCAGTACACAAAAGATGTTTCCAATTTGTGATTATCACTTTACAAATAACAGAAATAAACCATCCAATACTTTCCTCTGCAGAGAGAGATCATCAATAAACATCAAAGATTTATGGGTATCTTAAGAAAAGTTCTAAATCTCTGCCAAATCTTAACCAGAAATGATATACTTTAAGAAAATAATAAAGCATATGATCAAATGTCCCAACATCTTTTTCTCAAAACCAACTTATATTACAAGTAGATGAGTTCAGCTTGTTGCTAGTGTTCGTGGTAGTTGTGGGTGGATTCTTGGGCCGGTGGCAGATGACCACGCCCCCGGGGGAGATCCCGAGAGGGACCACCGGTCAGGCTCAGAGTATGGAGACAGACACACACTAGTTCTTTTATTAAACAGTATATGGAACCACCAGAGGTGGCAGTAGTGAGCTGGAAGTGCCCGGCTGGGCTGTAGTCCCTCAGATACTGGAACAACGATCCTGGATAACTGAGCTGTGAAAAGCAAAAGAGAAAGCAAGGCCCCTGAGGAGTGGGTACCCCTGGTAAGTCCGAGGAGGCAGAGTAGCAAGGTATGCGGAGAGCGAATCCCATCCGCCGATATCTGGAGGAAAGCCCTTGCTAACTCGATTCGTTAGCGATTACAGAGACCTAAAATATCCGGTGAAGATGACATCACCTCATCATCTGAGGTTCGCGCCACTGCTGGTACTTGAGTCAGGGCCGTGCCGCACGCGCACCCTTAGGCTGCTGGGAAACATGGCGGAGTGCAGCGTCTAACCGGTCCAGGGACGCCGTGGGGGGGGAACGGCAAGATGACACTGCGGCAGCCAAACTTCCAACAGGCAAAGAGGGAGTCGCCAAAGAGTTAAGGTGGGCATAGTGGAGACATCGGGCAGCGACGGTCACAACACTTGTGCAGTTTAATAAATGTCCATAATATCCATTGTGCAGTGAAAAATTAGGATTGCATTAATGAAGTTGAAAGAGAACATTTAAATACCTTTAGAACAAAAATAGAACCATGGCTTTTCACTCAAGGACCCCTTCAACTCACATTCCCAAACTTTTTCAGTACCTTTGCAGCCATACAAACTTGTGCTACTTGTATCTACATAATGACTGGCCATTATTCTCTCTCTCGATGTAAGTATTTCTAGAGCAGACACTAAAGCTGAGTTATCCTTGGCAATAAGCAGTGCTTCAGTTGCAACCGTTGATAACGATGTGAATATGAAAGATTATATTTTTGACTTTTCTCTGAAAAGGTCAAATAATTACCATTTACCACCAGTTTAGCCACTATCCAGATACCTGCATCCTTCCAATTCCTCCAATTTATTGTACAATTATTAATTTAAAATATGGATTATCCCATAATTAATCTGGAAAAATTTACACCATTTCTAGGCCACAATCTCTTTTAAACTTTTGAATGCTGAAATATTACTTGCCATAATCAGATTCAAATCAATGACAGAGGCAAAACATACACCTGGTAATAAGAGCAACAATAAAATGGATACCAGGTGAGATCCTAGACAATACTACGAAGGATGGATATCATTCAGCTCTTGGATTAACCATATGCCTACTTGGCGAAGCATGAAGGCATAATGGAACAATAACACATCAAGAAAATTAACTCCACTGTGTTCTGTGGACAGCTTAAGCTTTTTAAAGGAAATCCATAAAACTTTAGCTTGCCAAGGAAATCTCAGTAATCATTTTTCAATTTATGGTACACTTTGGGGGGGGGGGGGGAATTGGAAACAAATTGCCAGTATCAATCACTTGAGGGGCAATCAACATTTCTATTGTTTCTAATCTACCCCACCAAGAAATATATAAAAGAATGCACTTCCTAATTAAATTTCCTCAATAATCTTCTGTTCATTCAGCTGAACAAAAGTATCTCACTGAGATGCAAATGAGTCATCTAGATAGTATAAACTAAGACTGCCAATGAAAAGGAAAAGTGCTAAGTACTGAAAACTGCCACAATCCTCTGGAGTGGGCATCAAATAAATAAATAAATGCTTAGCACAAAAATTTTTCAAAGAAAGTAATTACAATTTGGACCCATTAATCTTATATCTTGATATACTGAAAAAAGTTCGGATTAATGTCAGTAAGCTTGGGCGTGACAACAAAGGATCCATTATCATCATAAATAAAAATTTTGCGCCATGCATTCCTTATCACGGAAACCTTTAATCTGATCCAACTTTCGAATGGCAATAACCAGCAATCTGAAAGCTAAATAAGAGAGAAGATAGGTACATCCTTGTACCCCTCCCCTCAAATGAAAGGGCTTAGATAACAGATTTGTATCTTAGCACAGGGTATTGAATAAAGTATTTTTATTTGAATAAAAATGTGACCAAGGCCAAACCATTCCACAATCTGAAATAAATACCCTTACTCTTATCTGGTCAAAGCTCCCTCTGCTTCTAGAGATATAACAAAGCCAGAAAGAGTTATATTCTTGGAAATTTGTAAAACAGTACAAAATAAACTAGTACTATCCAAAGCATATCTATGCTTCATGATGTAGCCAAGAGTGTCCACATTAATTTTGCACTCAACATTTATTAATGATATTGGCCTATAATTTTGTAGTAGCAATAGAACTTTACCTGTTTTATGCAGAATAATCAATGCTTCTGCAAATATATCATTAGCAGCATAAGACAACCTCCAGTTTTATTTCCTTCTGTTCCATTTTTAATTGTTGCAGTAAAACAGATAATATAAAAGCAGCAAACCAAAAAAATAAAAATGGGACCTACTATGAAGGAAGTTGGGCTCTCCTCTGCAAAAAGATCTTGAAGGATAGAGTATCTAAACCTAGTATCCCAATAGGAGGTTGTTTCAATACAGAAATGACTGGTGAATGTGTTCCAGCATTGCAGATCTATTTTAATGTGGTAGACTTTAAATTGGCAACAGTTATTGCTATAGCTCTGACGGCATGTGGCCTGACATGTTCTTGTTATGTCAGAATTGCCAGGGCATAACAGTAAGAAATGCAATCTGATACTCAATTAGAGATAGAGGACTTTGTCATAGCAAGGACTGCCTTGTTGGGATCATAAGAAATAAAGAGCTGAGAGGACTTTCAAATGCTTTTGTTCATTCTATTTAAAGTTGGTAGCTCTTTTGCAATCCAATGTGCAAGGTTCAGGAAGAATTCTGAAAAGGCAACTAAGATAATGTTAGGCAGGAATGTAGGATGGTGTGAGGCACCACCCTGCTATGATTGAACTTAATGTAAAGTGGATAAGTCACTATAGCCCGGCGTTGTCAGACTATGTGCAAAACTGACCGCCACAAAAAATGCAACCTTCTAGGTCAGGTACTTGAGCTCACAAGCATCAAGTGGCTTGAAAAGGGGATTCATGAGTTGAGTTAGAACCATGGTGAAAACCCACAACAGTGCAGAAGGCTTCAATTGAAGCCCCACATAAACCATGAAAACTAAACTCTGAGCAAAAATTAGATTCCCTTCCATAAGGTGATAATCGCCAGTTGATCTAAGGTGAGCACTGAGTTAGTACTGAGATCAGACTCTGAAAGTTTAAAAAAATTATTCAAACAGATTTTTGTATGGAGCAAGACAAAGGATCTACAGATTTGACCTCAAAACCAGATGACAAACCTCCCCATTTTAAACCATTCAACCTCCTAGGAAACTCTCTTCTGGAAGCTAGAAACATTTTTTTCCGAGTGGCAAGGGTCTATTTCAAATCCCTCCTAACATCCAAATTGTGAGGGCCAGACACTGACTGTTTGGGGTAGGAAGGATTTTTGATGCTGAGTGATTAGGTTTAGAACATCCCAGCCTTATGGGTTTCCTGGTGGACATCTCCAGAAGAGGGAACCACATTTCTCTCAGTCAAAAACAGTGCTATGAGGATCACAGTTATTCTTCTGAGTTTTACCAAGATTTTAATTACCAGGCATACCGGAGAATATACGACCAAGACACCTGTCCTCCAATTAAGCATCTATTGATGTCTTCAAATCTCCTCCTGGAGCAGAAGACAGTTATTTTCCTGTTCAGAACTGACAAAAGCAGACCCACTCCATGTGACCCTCACTCAAGAAAAAGCCTGTCCACCACATCATGATACAGGGACCACTTGTGGGGGCCCAACAGGTGGCAACTGATTGTGAGTGCTAGGACACTGGCCTTTCCTGCTAGGTATGCGATCCTTAGGGTTATCCCATGACAGAATGCTCAACTTCCCACCTTGATATTTGAAGACCTTTATAGTTTTCAGATCTGCCCTCATTTCCAAGCAGTTGATAAGAAACGTGTTTTTGCTGAGCAATCAAGGGCCCCGAGTATGCAACCCCTGTAAGTGGGCCCTAACCCATGCTGGATAGGGCCCCCAAATGTGCGTTGCCCTGTTACACTTACTTATCATCAGAGAAGAGAGTTTGATTTCCAAACCTGGTCCCAGCACATCGCACAGCCAGTGCTCACAGACAATGGGAGAGCAAGAGTACCAAATATTGTCCTACAGTGACACGTACTGGCTGTTTCAAGGGACTCTTGTGCTGTGTTCCAGAAAAAGAAATGGTCAGCCAGCAAACTGTCATTGCCATGACTGGGACAGATAGGAAAAGGGTTAAAAAGAGAAAAAAACCTGAGCAGTTACTGTAAGTGTGAAAGCTCACAGTGCTGCAACTGTTGTAAGGGATGGTTCCGATTGAGCTGGAAGCCCAAAGGAGAATAAATATGTAATGCCAAAAAATAATACACAACTCAGAAACTGGTTTGCTTCCTACCTGATGCTAACTCTGCCCAGTTGATGTCACTAGGACAAGCTAATTAAACTCCTGCTGTGACACCAGAGGCGCTTTGTGCTATTGCTGCTTACTAATACCTGCTGTGGGCTGCATCAGTTGCCCTGCCAAGTTGCTGGATTGCATTGTGTTTCATCTTTTAACAGGTTTGCATTTGAATTCAGAGTTTGTTCACTTCCTACTCAAAGCTGAAACTAACTCTGCCCAGTTGGTGACATCACTAGGACAAGATGATTAAACTCCAGCAGTGGCACCAGAGGAGCATATGCCTCAGTTGTGCGACTAAGAAGCATGCTCTTTTGTACACTCCATCGTGCTCAAATAAATGTGTTTGAGCATGTTTAGTCTTATTTTTTGTTTAGACTTTACTATACTTTGTTTTATTTTCGGTTTCTGATTGTGTCTATCTACAGTAGCTCAGTCTTTTCAAGATTTTTTCATGTGTAAATTAACTATGGTTGTTTTTCTTAGTGTTTACTATCCAGCCATTTTATTTTGCTATTTTTTTGGATACTTTTGCCTTGCTAAGAACATATCTTGTACATGCATAGCTGTTCATCTGGACTTACTCTTGGGAGACCTGATTCCTGTTTAACTAGGAAGAGTCACTACGGACAATTACTCTTTCACAAACAAGTTCACAAAGCAACCCATCCTAATCTGATCAATCGTGTTCAGAACACTGCTGCTTTGGGCCACACTCCTACACAACTTTCACTAATTTTAATCAATGGACAAGCCATTCGAAAAAAGACCCATGTTGATAGACCTAATTAAGAACATGTCACGGGATATATTATGCCTGACAGATGTTGGCGACTTCCCACAGATACAGAATTGTTGACTCAATTGTGCCTAACCAACTATGTGGTGTCTTCTAACCCCCTTGTTAAGAGGAAGGGGGGTGGCTTACTGATAGTGGCTAAAATGTCCTCAGTTTGCAGCTTTCGTTACTGCAAACTGAGGATATTCTCCCATTGGAAGTGTGCCTTACCTCCTAAATAAACTAGAGTCTTTGCCTAGCATATTTTCCTCCTGGCTGCTTATCTTTTAACATGTCAGTATTTATTGACAGCCTTCTCTCTATTAAAGCTGATGCTAGAAATGTTATTGTTCTCAGAGACTTTAGTCTGCATGTAGACACTCGTCCACTTTCAAAACCTGTATGGACTTTGTTATCCATACAGTCTCTTGGATGGTCCTAGCTAATTCATATGCCAACTCAAACTGGGGAGCACCCTTGACCTTATTTTCATACGTGACACTTAGCTATCGAGTGACTCATTTTAGATTACAACCACCAATGTTCAATGGTCTGACCATTTTTTAAAATTAGATGCTACATAAAGCACCCTCTTGCTGGCTTTCATGGCGTTATCTTGCCCCAAATAGTTTTATGGAGACCTCCGATAGATGCTGACTCACTTCATTCTCAATGGTTACACAGTCTTTCCTCGCTCAGTGATGATCAAGATGCCACTAGTATGGACAACATCTGGCAGACATCACTCCATTCAGCTTTGACCATTATTGCTCTGTTGAAACATTTTTGTGCAAAGTGAAGGCATTGTGCCTCCTGGCTCTGTCTTTGCGGTCTCTAAAAAATGTCTTACGGAAGGCTGAACGCCAGTGGCATAATTGTAAATCTGAGGAGAACCTTTCTGACTATTGTGCTAAACTGACTAGGTATAGAACATTGGCTGATAAGGGGGGAAAAAAAGTATTTGGTATGTGTGACTACAGCTCCCTCCAGCTGTGCAAACGTTTTAGAATTGTCCATTGCTTAGCCACTGCCCTCAAGTATAATTCTCTTCTAGCCACTTTTGATACTTGTGAGCAGATGGCTTCTTTTTTTTTTCTTCTTACAAGACAGCGAGGATAGTGGACAAACTCTCTTCCTCTTTACCTTCGTTTCCATTTACCCCATCTGCTTCACTAGTTTCCTTATTAGATCCCCAAGCTTGTTCCACAGAATGTCTCAATGTCTTGGATGAATTTTCTCCATCTTCTTCCATTGAAGTTATATCCATTATGGACAGGCTGAAAGACAATTTCTGTATTTTCAACTCATGCTCCTTTTCTTTTATAAAATTACCTTATGATCTGACATCGGAAGCTTTATCAAGTGCCTTGTGAATGCCTCTCTCTCCAAGGCTGGTTCCATGTTTATTTTTTATTTAGTGCTTTTTTATACCGGCATTCATGATAGATATCATATCATGTCGGTTTACAAATAACAAGGGTCGAAACCTAACTATTAACATGGTATAGAGAAGACATAAGTTACAATGAACAGGGGTGCCGTAACTGGGAAGAGGAAGATATAGCGGACAGTAACTGGATAACTGTATCAAATATTTACAAATTGTTGAGTAATCGATCGTAGCAGCTGAGGGGGCTCTGAGGTTTATGGAAAGACCTGTTTAAATAACCACGTCCATGTGTGTTAAAATCTTCAGTGCTGCGTCTGCTATTGAAAAAAAATCCAATCTTGATGGTCTAGACCCAGGCAATTATCGTCCTATTTCCTCTTTACCCCTTTTATCTAAAAGCAGGATTATTTAGAGACTAATATTTTTTTTTTTTAGACAATTCCCTGTATGGCTTTTCTTCACGCCATAATACAGGATTGTTGTTTTTGAATAGTTTTGACACTATCCATCATGGCTTTGACAATGGGACCCAATTTTTGCTAGTATTACTAGACATATCTCCAGCCTTTGACACCATCTACCATGACTTACTACTGGCTCGTTTGGGTTCTTTGGGGATTTCATCTACTTTTGGTTTGCTTTTCTGGCTAATCTCTCTTTCACAGTCAGGATTGGCAACAGCTTTTCAGCCCTACATCTGATATTCACTTGTGCAGCTCAAGGTTCCTCACTCTCCACAATTTTATTTATCTAGCACTTCTTTGTTCGGTCTTGGGTCTTATGCGTGTTTCTTTCAAACTATGTGCAGATGATATGCAATTCTTTTTCACAATTTCCTCTGACTTTCTGCAATTCTGAAATTATCCTCTTGCCTGTCAAAGGTCAAGAATTGGCTGACTTCTAACAAATTGGCTCTAAACATTAGTAAGACTGAGGTGGTGTTATCAGTCCTGATGCCGCAAGATAATTTTCCATCAAGTTTTACTTTTGATGGTTGTTCTACTCCCATTAAATCCCATGCTCATGACCTGAGGATTTTAGTAGATTCATCCCCATCATTGCATCCTCAGATCAATACTTTAGTTCAATTTTATTATTTTAAGTTGTGTTTATTATGTACCCTTAACCTTTCCTTTGTAATTCAGACTTTTATTTAGTTATCCAATCTCTGGTTCTCTCTGGCTCTTCCTTACAGGAGCACATTACATCAGTTTTGATAACCTTACATTGGTTACCAGAGAAGTAAAGGAAAAGATTTAAAATTCTTACTATTATTTTTAAGGGCCTGCATAATTTTGCCACCCCCTCTTGCATTCACTCAAATTCATTTATTCCCCCCTGCGCTCTCTCCATTCTTTATCCCAACATTTATTAGAGGTTCTACCTATGAAGCATACATATTTATTAATGAACAGAGAGAGGATGTTTAGAATAACTGGCTTAGTCTTACAGAATACACTACCTTAGGAGATCAGATCTGAAAATGACTTGCCTTGCTTTAGAAAGCTCCTTAAGACCTACCGATTAACGTTACTGACTGGATTGCATGGCAACTGGAGTTGCCCAAAGTATGCTTCAGCTGGATTGTGTTTATTGTATTTATATACAAACTGTGTTTTATATCTTTTATAATGATATGCGTTTTATGTGATTATGTACTTCTGTTATCCGCTGAGATATGTGGATCAGCAGATTATAAATGATGCAAATAAAAATTAAAAACACAAAAATAAAACCTATCCAGTGTTTTATAGCAATGTGTATTGTACAAATCTTCAGAATCACACAAGTGTGTTATATTTCTAGCCTGTTATAAAGAGGTAGAAAGTGATGGATCCAACAACGAAGACTATTGGAACCTTCAAGCAAGTCATTTAATTTCATTGTGCTCAATTTAAGCTTTTTAGTAAAGAGAATTTGTAACCAGCTTATATAGCGAAAGGTTGTGTGCATTGTAATTCCAATACGTGATACAGGCGAAGTCACTTAGAGAGGATATAGTTTAAAAGGATGTTCAGATAGCTGAAGCAATCTCCAGAGAATTTGTTTTCTCAGTGGGTTTCAAAGGAACTAACTTTCTCCTGTTTCAGACAGAAAATGATTCATAGAGGCATTTTTTGGTAACAAGTAGCTCTTTTAACAGATGGTCTCGATTGTTCTGTGGAGGCAGACAAAGAAACAAAGATACAGACGACAAGCAAACTATTTTTGCAGAACATTTGTACCAGAAAAACAGTATTTTACTAAGGATATAACTCTCCCCCCCCCCCCCCCCCCCACATCTACAATATTTGGCCTCCTATTCTTACAGAAAATTCTAACATAATGGAAACAAATGACCATCCATTGACCACTTTGGTTACATTGCTTCATCTGTGCTATTGGTTTTAACTATTATCTGCTAATTAATCCTGTACATATGATTGAGCAAAACCACAATCACTATACAGGTATCCAAAACCAATAAAGTTTTTGGGACACTTTCAGGTTTACTTTCAAGTATGTTAAATATATAATATGCTATATGGTAAATGAATTTATATGAAATGGAAGTGGTGAATTTTATAACAACCATGACTCTTTTGCAAGATGCACTGTCAACAGCTAAAAAGATGCCAGTTCTCATGTAAAACCTGTGGTTTACGGCAGCTTGATTTCATTAAATGGAGCTGCTCACAGTGAGTGCTCCACAGCCGGCTACAATAGGCCAATGAATTTCTGAGGGATTACACAATTTTTTTTTTTTAAATGGCTGGTAATGTATACTTTTTATATAAAATACTGGTGGGTTATACTTTCAAAAGTTGTGAAATATTTACTGGCGCTGTGTACTTGGTAAACCTCAAACAAGCTGAAAATGACCTTAAGATGCACACATATTATAATCACATCCTTTTTAGAATATTACAGTTGACTGTTTCTAGTATTGATCATACCTTGCTCTGAGTGTGGTTCCAGAGGAAGCTGACCACGTTGGCTTTAAATTTCTGTGGGGGAGGGAGACAGATTTAAAATTCATAGTAGTACAAGTCTAATCTTTTTTCTTCCATCTGTCAAAGAGATGATATCTTTTAAATGGCTGGCAGAATTCCTACCAACAAACCCAATGAAAATACATCATTCCAGCCAATAGTGAGCTTATTGCACAGCTGTAATAGCACTGAACCATGTAAGAATGTTTAAAATGGAAATGAAACACTGGACATAGTGAGAAATGGACTGCTAAACGAAAAAAGTGTCAAGTTTAAATAGTGGCAGTAACGTAGGAACAAATGCCATTTTAGGTTAGACCAAGAACCATCAAACCTAGCATCCTGTCTTTGCCAGTGGCCAATCCAGAGTGCAAGCACTCAGCAGATCCCCAGAAAGAACTTATGTCTCAAAGATAATATTTTCTCACAGACTTTAAGCGCATGCTAATTCAACCATCTTTTTGTGTGCTGCCATGTCTCCAATATGAGCTAAATACTTTTCTGTGTAAGTCAGTGAAAAACAATCAGCTCTATATTCTGTAGCACAGAGTTGTAGCAGCTGTCCTGGATAAAACAGGAATCTTTGGCACAATGTGATACTTTTTATTGCATCAACATAAGAATTAGCCAGCAATGTTTTAGTATATAAGTTTTCAAGATCATTTTCTTTCAAGTGAGCCTATATGGTCTTGAAATAGAAAAGCATCTTTGGATAACTCAGACCAGTCCAATAAAATGTATCACAACAGGAAAACAATCCAGGTTCCATATTCTAAATCTTATCATTGCACGAGATATAAATTTTCTTACATCCATCTTTTACCAACAATTCAACGAAGGCTGATTTCCTGTGAATTCTGAAATAATTTATTACGAGGTTCAAAGCAGAACTATAGTCAGTTTCTTTAATGTCATGTAATCATGACTTACAGTTCTCTTGGATCACTGGGCATACATTCCTTTTGGAGTATAGAGAAAAACAATCTAACCACTAATATTATTGTAGGAAGGCATTTTCTTTTCAGTTTACATGCTACTTAGCCTACAAACTAGGCTTGCATCATTCTGTGGGTGCTCCAACACCAAGATTCAAGTTTATTTATTACTTTTTCTCTATCCTTCCTCTTGCAGCTCAACTTTATGTCATTATTGATGTCAGTCAAATTTATTTTCAAAGAATGGCTGCCAGGAGAAGGGGTTGGAAGGATTTTGAAGGACAATCATGAATAAAAAGTGCTATCTATATATCATGAACACCATAAAGTCATCCATCTTTTAGATTACAGTTACAACCACCCACCTCATATTCTTCCGTTTTCACCTTGAGTGAAGGCACCAATGCAAAGAGTTCATGTAGTGTTTTTAGAATGAGCGGTCGTGTGTCGCAGCTTAGTTTTGGGGAGAGTGCATTCCATGTGGATCGAATATCAACAACCTGCAGGAGAATGGCAAAGACTCAATAAAAAAGCTCATTGAAACTTGCATGACATTGATCTTTTTTTCCAGTCTCTACTCCATCTGCTTGTCTTGTAAGAACTTATTGCATCAGGAAAGAAACAGATTTTTGGGAGCCTTTAGAAAAAAAGAAAGCGCATGAAAAGTGTACCATAATAACAGAGTAAATGATGGCAAATAAAGGCCAAAATGGTCCATCCAATCTGTTCAGTGCTGCTTAGGATTCTAATTGCCACTCTGTACATGGTTTCCCCAAAGCATTCCTGGAAGCACAAACCAGTCATACCAGTGCGGTTATGGGCTGACCTGCTGCTCCTTGCAGGTCACCCAGTTCCTCATTACTGTTGCATCCGGTCTCAGATGGCTTCGACCCTTGTGCCTCACCTTTTTCTCTGCTCTCCCCGCTAGACTTGGGAAGATGGCTACCGCCACGTCTCCAAGCTGTGTTCTCTGTCATCCCCGGAATGGCTATGGCAAAGCCTCATGCCATGCTTCTCCTAAGGGCCTCCTAGGGTGAGCGCGCGCATGCCACCCACGTCTTTATCCACGTCATGGCGGGAATCTCGGGGGCGTCCCCCTCGAGTGACATCACGCCATTCGGGTATTTAGCCTACGCTTGAGTTAGCAAGGATTGGACTCGTCCGGTCTAAGCTACTCTGCCGCTTCTGTGCTACCGCTGGAAGCTCTCTCTGCCCTTCAAGGTATTCTCTAACTTGGGTACCCGCTCCTCGGGGGCCTTCCTGGGATCATGTACTCGCTCCTCGAGAGCCTGCTCTCCCTTCATCGGTGCCTGTTACCATCTACGTCTGCCTGGTGGAATCATCAACCTTACAGCTACCATCTGGTGAGTAATCTAATTCTCAGTCTATTTCATCTACAGCTCTGCCGTGCTGGGAAACCTACACCTGGATCTCCCTATACCATCTTGGTGAGACGGGTTTCCTCTGCTGAGGGTCCTTGGACTGCTACCTCTGGATCACCTCACTACTGCCATCTTTGGTGGTATACATCAGCTGTACAATAAAAGACAAAACTCTGTGTTTGTGCGTCCTGAGTCTAGCCCAGTACTGTGGCTCCCCATGGGGCTCCTCCCCGTGGGCACGGTCATCTTCCACAGTACCTAAAAATCCACTCAAACACCTCGAAACCACAACAATTACTATCTTCTTTCTCCAGGGATCTTTTGTGCTTATCCCAATTTTTAAATTCTATTACTGTTTTTGTCTCCACTACCTCCTCCAGAATGGCATTCCGAGTATCCATCATCCTCTCTATGACAGTTTTTTGACTCTATCCCCTTGGAGATTCACATAATGATCCCTAGTTTTACAATTTCCTTTCCATTAAAAATGTTTACTTCTTATGCATTAATAGCTTTCAGATATTTAAATGTCTGTATCACAGTTCCCCCTCCCAATCTCGCTTCTCTTCTAAGGTATACATATTGAGATCCTTCAGTCTCATCTCCTAGGGGTTTTGGTGCAGAACCCTGCACTATTTTGATTACCTATCTCTGGACCACTTTTAGTCTCTCTTTTATCCTTCTGAGATACAGCCTTCAGAAATAAACACAGTACTCTACATGGGGCCTCAATTCCGCTGTATAAGTCATCATTATGACCTTTTTTCTACTGGTTATGCCTTTCCCTATGCAGCCCAGCATCCCACTCACTCTAGCCAGATTATTACACTGTTTTGCTAACTTGAGATCATCAGACATTATCAACCCAATGTTCCTCTCCTGGTCAGTGCACATCAGCTCTTCACCACCTACTGCTTTCTGCTCCTGCAAATTTCTGTAACACAAGTACATGACTCTGCAATTTTTGGTACTGAATCTTAATTGCCAAACATTTGACCACTCCTCAAACTTTCTTAGATAATTTCTCATTCTGTCTACTCCCTCAGGAGTGTCTATAGAAACATAGAAACAATGTGGCAGAGAAAAAAACGTATGGCCCATCCAGTCTGCCCATCTGTCCCATTAATTTAGCATTAGTTCCTTAGAGATCCACTGTATTTATCCCATGATTTCTTGAACACTGAGAGGAGAGGATCAGTTTGCTGGTGGCTGAAAGGAATCAGTAAGTTTTTGCTTGGGACTTTGTCTTTTTTAAAAGTATTGGGGCAAAGTTAACTATTTGGGAATATTATTTAGTGTGTTTGTGCCTTTAATAGTCAGAAAGGCAGTGAATAAACAAGTTAGACTGTTTGTATTTTTAAATAGTCAGTCAATAAGGTAGCTAGTAAGCAGTAGGTAGTGTGTTTATTTTTAAAAGTCTGCAGAACTGAGTGTTTGTATTTAATACAAACTGAGTGTTTGTATTGGAAAAAAAAAAACAACCCCACAAAAAAAAAACAACCCACAAAAAGTAGCCAGAAGCTAGAAATAAGCTAGGAGCAGTGTATACCTAAGTAAAAAAGTTGAATAGTTCAGCTGAGTTACTCACCTTGGAAAGGTGTTGAGGTAGTGTGATTGGGTTTGAATAGGGACCAACATTTGTTAATCAAGAGAGCAGTGAGTCACTCTGGCTGACTAACTGAAGTTAGACTGTTTGTATTTCCCAACCCTTCCACCCCTCGCCCACCCACCCCTAGCTCATCCCTTAATTTATAGGCAGGTGCCACTTTCACAAAAAAAAAATAAATTCATCAACAAAAACTTTGAGAATTCGATCAGACCCCAGTAGGCCACTACCAGACACATAGTGAATTCACTAATACATTTAAAGGACGTTAGACACATTCCTACTCCCTTAGCAACCTAAAACTTAACTAGGAACTGATCAAAATTGAGATGAAGGCAGCAGTCCAGCAGCAAGAGGGGGAATTCCCAGTCTTTTGCAAAGAGTGTCACATATAAATAAATAAATATATGATTTTTTTACCCACCGGTGAGAAGTTGTACATGTGCATGAGATGCAAAGAGCTCCTGGCTCTCAGAGAATGAGTTCGATCTCTGGAGGCTAGAGTGGCAGACCTGGAGGAGCTGAGGCAGACAGAGAGGTATATAGATGAGACCTTCAGGGACATAGTAGTCAAGTCCCAACTTCAGACCGGCAGCCCTGGTGCTGCCTTGGAGGAAGAGGGTCTCATGATGGGAGAGCACCAACCAGGTGCAGTAGGAAAGGATCCTGTAGCAAGGACCTGCTCTCCAGGTGATGCATTGTCCTTTCACACTGAGGATATCTCCCCAAGGCCTACTGCCCAGGAGGGAAGGGTTAGGTCGGCCATCATAGTTGGTGATTCGATTATTAGGAATGTAGATAGCTGGGTGGCTGGTGGGCGTGAGGATCGCCTGGTAACATGCCTACTTGGTGCGAAGGTGGCGGACCTCACGCGTCACCTAGATAGGATTTTAGACAGTGCTGGGGAGGATCCGGCTGTCATGGTACATGTGGGCACCAACGACAGAGGAAAATGTGGGAGGGAGGTTCTGGAAGCCAAATTTAGGCTCTTAGGTAGAAAGCTTAAATCCAGAACCTCCAGGGTAGCATTCTCTGAAATGCTCCCTGTTCTACGCGCAGGTCACCAGAGGCAGGCAGAGCGCCAGAGTCTCAATGCGTGGATGAGACGATGGTGCAAGGAAGAGGGATTCAGTTTTGTTAGGAACTGGGGAACCCTTTGGGGAAGGGGGAGTCTCTTCCGAAGGGATGGGCTCCACCTTAACCAGGGTGGAACCAGACTGCTGGCGCTAACCTTTAAAAAGGAGATAGAGCAGCTTTTAAACTAGAACAAAGGGGAAAGCCGACAGTCGCTCAGCAGCGCATGGTTCGGAGAGAGGTATCTTCAAAGGATACTAATGATGCATTAGAATTAGGGCATCTCGACAGTGAGGTTCCAATAATTAGAAAAATAGTCCAAGTGCCTGTAACTAAAACTCACCTGAGCTAAAAAAATTCTAACATCCCTATCAATTAAAAAGCAGAATGAAAATACAAACAAAAAACAAACTTTGAAATGTCTGTATGCTAATGCCAGAAGTCTAAGAAGTAAGATGGGAGAATTAGAATGTATAGTAGTGAATGATGACAGACTTAATTGGCATCTCAGAGACATGGTGGAAAGAGGATAACCAATGGGACAGTGCTATACTGGGGTACAAATTATATCGCAATGACAGAGAGGAGCACCCAGGAGGAGGTGTGGCGCTTTATGTCCGGG
Organism: Rhinatrema bivittatum; assembly: GCF_901001135.1. Classification (NCBI taxonomy): domain Eukaryota; kingdom Metazoa; phylum Chordata; class Amphibia; order Gymnophiona; family Rhinatrematidae; genus Rhinatrema; species Rhinatrema bivittatum. The sequence continues at coordinate 479,863,672 of NC_042615.1, forward strand.
ATGGCATAGAGTCCAACAGGATAAACATTCTGCATGAGACTAAATACAAAATTGAATCTTTATGGGTAGAAATCCCTTGTGTGTCGGGGAAGACTATAGTGATAGGGGTATACTACGTTCCACCTGGTCAAGATGGTGAGACGGACAGTGAAATGCTAAGAGAATTTAGGGAAGCTAACCAAATTGGTAGTGCGGTAATAATGGGAGATTTCAATTACCTCACAAAATAAACGTCGCATAGATTATAATTTTTTAGATTTTTTTATGTGCATAGAATTTATCTGGAACAGTGGACCATCATAACACCCTTGGTTTTTTAGGCAGTAAGCCACACTTTCAACCTTACAGGGTCATGTTTAATCATCGGTCCATTAAATGTCTTTTGTCTTCTTTATTCAAATGTTCTCTTTCTCCTTCTTTTTTATCTTTTTTATAATTAGTAAAATCCTTTGCAATAAATTTAAAGACGGAATTGCCTTACTTGTGCGGAGCGCCGCTGCGCTTCCGACCTTTATCTCCTGTGCCGCCGCGCTATTATCTCCAGCGCTGTCGTGCTTTGTAGGCGAAGAATACTTCTGGATTTTATGTTGAACTTCCGATTGAATGTGCTCACACACTTTAGAGCTCCTGCAGTCCGACGTACGTTTCGCAATTTGCGCTGCTTCAGGGACTGATCGGGAAGTTGTAGGGTCTAGGCTTGAAAAAATGCAAGGTTAATTCCCGCCGAGATAGCTTCGATATTTAAATGCTGCTATCCAGTTCATATGGTATTTAATACCGCAGTCAGCCGCCTAATTCTCTTGTCGCCGACAAGAGGATTAGGCGGCTGACTGCGGTATTAAATACCATATGAACTGGATAGCAGCATTTAAATATCGAAGCTATCTCGGCGGGAATTAACCTTGCATTTTTTCAAGCCTAGACCCTACAACTTCCCGATCAGTCCCTGAAGCAGCGCAAATTGCGAAACATACGTCGGACTGCAGGAGCTCTAAAGTGTGTGAGCACATTCAATCGGAAGTTCAACATAAAATCCAGAAGTATTCTTCGCCTACAAAGCACGACAGCGCTGGAGATAATAGCGCGGCGGCACAGGAGATAAAGGTCGGAAGCGCAGCGGCGCTCCGCACAAGTAAGGCAATTCCGTCTTTAAATTTATTGCAAAGGATTTTACTAATTATAAAAAAGATAAAAAAGAAGGAGAAAGAGAACATTTGAATAAAGAAGACAAAAGACATTTAATGGACCGATGATTAAACATGACCCTGTAAGGTTGAAAGTGTGGCTTACTGCCTAAAAAACCAAGGGTGTTATGATGGTCCACTGTTCCAGATAAATTCTATGCACATAAAAAAATCTAAAAAATTATAATCTATGCGACGTTTATTTTGTGAGACAAGTGTAGTTCGTTGCACTTAATAATTAACTGTTCTTATATAGTAGATTTCAATTACCCCAATATTGACTGGGTAAATGTATCATTGGGACATGCTAGAGAGATAAAGTTCCTGGATGGAATAAATAATAGTTTTATGGAGCAATTGCTTCAGGAACCAATGAGAGAGGGAGCAACTTTAGATCTAATTCTCAGTGGAGCATATGATTTGGTGAGAGAGGTAACGGTGATGGGGCCGCTTGGCAATAGTAATCATAATATGATCAAATTTAAATTAATGACTGGAAGGTGGACAGTAAGAAAATCCACGGCTCTCGTGCTAAACTTTCAAAAGGGAAACTTTGATAAAATGAGAAAAATAGAAAAAAAACTGAAAGGGGCAGCTACAAAGATAAAAAGTGTGCAAGAGGTGTGGACATTGTTAAAAAAATACCATCCTAGAAGCACAGTCCAGATGTATTCCACACATTAAGAAAGTTGGAAGGAAGACAAAATGATTACTGGCATGGTTAAAAGGTGAGGTGAAAGAGGCTATTTTAGCCAAAATGGCAGATGAAATTTAATGTGGATAAGTGCAAGGTGATGCATATATAAGGAAAAATAACCCATGCTATAGTTACACAATGTTAGGTTCCATATTAGGAGCTAAAACCCAAGAAAGAGATCTAGGCGTGATAGTGGATAACACATTGAAATCATCGGTGCAGTGTGCTGCGGCAGTCAAAAAAGCAAACAGAATGTTGGGAATTATTAGAAAGAGAATGGTGAATAAAAAGAAAAATGTCATAATGCCTCTGTATCACTCCATGGTGAGACCACAGCTTGAATACTGTGTACAATTCTGGTTGCCACATCTCAAAAAAGATATAGTTGCGATGGAGAAGGTACAGAGAAGGGCAACCAAAATGATAAAGGGGATAGAACAGCTCCCCTATGAGGAAAGATTGTGTGCTGCATCCTTAGTAGGCAGGACTCCTCTACTCTTATTGTTTAGCACATTGCTGGTACCTGGTTACACAGACTTGCCAAGTCAGTTTTCTCATCTTCAGTCCTTAGTTTTAGCAGAATGCTGTTTAAATTCCAGAGCCCTTTCTAGATACCTCATTAGAACTCTCTTTCCTCATGGATTCCCTTCCATGAGGATTATTTAGGCAAGAGTTTTCTCCCACCCTCTGTGGTAAAACTCCTGCTTTCGCCTTCTCCCTGAGTCCTTTCTAGGATTCCTTAGGAAAGAGCCTGTTCCCTCTCTGGAAGACAGCCTGCTCATTCCTCTATCTTACAGGAACCTCCAAGAACTTCTACTATCTCACTAAGGGTCCATTTACTAAGCTGTAATATTTTATTGTGGAAGGACCAAAATATTACATGGGGAGCAATCCTGTGATATTTTGCCCCTCCCCAACAAAATATTGCAGAGGTATCACTGTTTTTTGTCTCACAGAAAAAGTCCACAAGACAAAAGAACAAAGCCAACGGGAGTCTTACTAGACCCCTTACCCACCGTGGGTCCTCCATTTGAGGTTAGGTGGGTGCGCCGGCAGCAAAGGTGTGCTGCACAGCCAGGAGATTTAAAGGACCGGCAAGGCGCAAACTGATGGAGTTGTTCCTGCGACTTACAGCAGAGAGGGACAGATGCCAAACAAACCTCCCGAGCAGCTCAGGGTTCCGGGCGAAGCCCCACCAGGTCTCGAACTCCTCCTCCTCATCTGGAGCTCCCCCCCCAAAAAGAGATTTCTGCCCTGGCAGTTGTATGGTCTATGCAGGGAATGCATAGCGGCTCCCTTTTTGTCAAAAACAACGCAATGTTCAAGAACAGGGGATCTTGCAGTGGAGCCACAGGAACCCTGAATCACTGACAATTCTCTAATAAAAATCAAGCTAAGTAAAGTTAGGGAGACCTGCTTCCAAAGGTTTCCTATTAAACCAGCATTAAGTGTAGCTCAAATACACATTTGTATATAAGAAGCTCCCGTTTGCCATACCTTTGCTTGTCCAACAATCAATACAGAATTTGCTGTGTGTTAACCTATTGCCTGGCCATGTTCCTGTGATCCTGGTTCCTGCTCCAATCTTGGCCTTTGACTACACTCCTGCTTTTGGCTCTGGTCCTGGCCTTCAGCTACGCTTCTGCTTCCGTCCTGGTCTGCACTCCATCCTGGTCCCTGCTCTCACTTGGAAGTCCTGGTGGCCGCCTGCACCCAAGGGTTCAACCTGTAGGGCAGAGCTTTCCAAACTGTGTGTCGGGACACGTTAGTGTGTCGCCTGCAGTGTGCAGGTGTGTCGCGCAAGCCCGGTGAACTCTGATGCGAGTTTGGGCTTTTTTTTTTCTAGAGATTCACTTTTTTTTTTTAAGTTTATGGGTTGCTTATTATTGGGTGATTTTTGCTGTCAATCGCGTTTTTTTGGGGGGCTTGGTGGGTGGAACAAGCCCAGCCATCCTTGCATTGGCTGCTGCTGCTGCCGATGAGGCCTGGCCTTGAGGAGTACTGACTGCAAGCAGCAGTGTCTGGTGATCATGGAAGGGAGTGAAGCACTTAACTGGCAACAATCAAAAAGACGAGGTACATGAGTGTGGGGGCCAGACATGTGCTGGGGGGAGAGAGATGAGTGAGTGGGGGGCAAACGTGCTGGGGGGACAGACATGTGCTTGAGGGGGAGAGATATGAGTGTGTGGGGGCCAGACATGTGCTGGGGGGAGGAGAGAGATGAGTGTGTGGGAGACAGACAATTTGTTTTATTATTGTTTCTCATAAATTATAACAATAACATGAATCTTGGAATATATATTTTTAATATAAATTTAAGGTTTTCATGAGATACGTTGTGTCATGAAACATTTTATTTATGTATATATTTAAGGAAACATACATAAATTGTCGAAATATGTTTCGTTCGTTTAACCTTTAACCTCTGGTTTACTAGTAGACTGAATTACTGTGTCCCGAAATTATGTTTGTCTAAAAAGTGTGTCACCAACATGAAAAGTTTGGAAAGCTCTGCTGTAGGGAATGGCAGCTGCCTTATGCAGAAAATGCATAAGCTCCACGGTGACATTGGAAACTGGCTAATTGTAGCACATGATTTAGATCAGGCTTTAATGCCCATTAAAGCCTACATGGGAAAGCTGCCATATGCAGCAGTTCGGCTTTCTTTGTGTCATATGGCTCAAAGTGAAACAGTAAAAATATGGAAACATTCTCTACTCTCCCCCTTCCAAAGCAAAAGAATGCCCTTCCCCAGCAGAACAATAACCTCTTCCTCCCCCCACTCCCAGGAAGAACAAGACCCTCTTTCTCATAAGCTGGAAGACCCCTCCCAGGTCCTGCGATTTCCCCAAACCCTGAGGTACCAGATAGATAGCATCCAAAACTTCAACTGAAGCAGGCAGCTGGCTCTCTCCTGATGAAGATTTGGATGAGAATGATCTAGTACCTGGGGGTGGGGGAAGGAGTAGAATGCAGTGCCTGGACAGCTTCTTGATACATCTTCTGAGGTGTAGTTAATTCCCTAGTTTTACGTGATCCGACTTAGGCTTGTTCAGTATTAACAGTGAATCCAGTGTTAATATCTAATGACCTTATAAGCACAAACTGGCCCTTTTTGGGGTCATTTGCATGCATATTAGTGTCACTCACAGACATGCTAATGGAAATCACAATTTGTGCATTAACCCATTTAGTGACATGGATATCAGATAATGTGTACATTCCCACACATTAGCTGCACGTGTTCATCCTAATGCCCATTAATAAATAGGCCCTTAAATGTTAGACAACTCATCTGTTCCAGAAACAGTTTGCAAAACTGTTTACAATCAGCATTTTCATTCTAAAGAACTTTTTGGCTTCTGTACAACTTTAGTAGGCATTAAGTCAATTAAACTCCAGTATGGATGGGCTTCTGCTGAGCTCATTTTGGCAACAAAAGCCTAGAATAAGAAAATGGTCTGGCAAAAATGGTCAAGTTTGCTTTACGACCAACTGTTGTTGACTTGCAGAAAAGCACTACTAGAATCCTAAGAAAAAAAGATATCTGAATGCCTGTTAATTGCCAAGTGAATTCATTGTTTATAAATGTGAAGAACACTGGCTTTCCCCAAAAAGCTTTAACAATGCTATTCAACAGTTTGTAATACCCTAATGAATATATCAATTGCCACACTGTGTGGTGTTTTATGATGTGGACAAATATCCAATAGTATGTAAGATGAAACAGTTAACAATAGGCATCTTATAAAATTAAAATAATAAAAAAGTGTAATTAAAATCTGGTGGTGACTAAGGCATAGGCTTTAAAAATGAGTGAAAATTCTAATTTGCGAAAACAAACAAATTGGGCCTTTCCTCAATGAACAGATCCACTCTCAGAATAAAAATAAGTAGATGCAAGAATCTGACAGTCATAAAAACTGAAGATGAAGCTCACTAGCACAGGTTAGAAGTAATACTTCAGCTAAGAATCACTAAAAATAAATGTAACCATCTGGCAATTTTGGTTACTAACAGAAAAAAATATTTTCATACACAGGGTTCTTTCACATGAGAGACAGAAACAATCTGTTAGACCCTCTGGTGAATATGGGTGCTCATAGCTATTGTTTGGTACTTGCCAAATTATCATACAATACACAGAAAGTGTGGTACTCAGTCTTTTAACTGATGAAAGAGGCACAGAATATATATATAAGTTCTATCTTTTAGCTGCTGGCATTGTTTATTTTGATAGCCCTCAACGGTAATGAGAAAAAATGCACAGACCTGAGTTTGCTTTTGGAAGATGAGAATGCAAATTCCCTTTCTCTTGATATAGTGAGAAAAGAGGTAGTGGAGCATTAGTGAAAACTCCCTCACTATTGCCTCCTCACTATATCAGAAAAATTAGGAGGAAGTTGTGAAGTTTGTGAAGTTATAAACTTCTTCTTTCCTGCTGCAGAAGCAAACCTTTCCAGTTTCAAGGTTTTCCATCCATCCTTTACAGAGGACTTAAGTGTAAGGAGGATTAAACTGAGTAGATAACTCTGGGATCTTTATTTAGATAAAGAATGGGATATCCCAGGAGAGTGCAAGATTACAGGCAAGGCAATTCAAAAAACAGTCACAGAGAGCATTATTGACATAATAGTTTAAATAGGTCACACCTTCAATTTACACAACAATGAAATTAGGGTTTTTTTTTGTATGAAATTGCCCTTTTCGGTTGACAATATAATTTTATCTCATATGTTAAAAGGATTGAATTCTTGTAAGTCATGTGATTTCTTATAAATTGAGCCCAGAAGGCAGGAATGAAACATCATGTTGAACTTTGACATATTTTTTCACTTTTAGCATTCATTCTGGCATTTCAGTAGCTTTGGTTATTCCTACAAGTCTAATTAGTATGATATGCAAATACTAGGGCTGTGATGGAATACAGATGCTAACCTTTGGTATATTTCTGTATATCTTGGGAATTTCTAATATATTCTTTCATACTGTTTTTGTCTTGCACAAAATATGTTCAATGTTATGCAAAAATATAATACAATACTTACTGTGGTTTGCCACTCAGGGATGTACCTTTAACAGGTATATTTATCATAAACTCTCTGCAGAGCACCCCTATATTTATTTTTATTTATTTTTAACTTTTATATACCAAGGTTCCTGTATGGGATACAGATCACCCCAGTTTACAATAAATTGCAACTTCGCACAAAGGCGGTACATAAAAACTATACTATGACAGTGCTTTTTCACCTACTGACAGAACTCAATCACAACTCTATATTCAAACCAGAACATTCTCAGGGTTAGAAAATTCATTCTACCTTATTCAAAAATAAAATATTCCAAAATAGGGATAGAGTCATAAGAACATAAGATATGCCTTGTTGAGTCAGACCAAAGGTCCATTGAGCCCAGCATCCTCAGACAGTGGTCACTCAGGGTCACAAGTACCAAGCAGATCCAAAAGAGTAGATCGATTTCTTGTTCCTCTTTCTCAGTGATAAGTGGTGACTTTCTCAAATCTACCGGGTTAACAATGGTTTTGGGATTTTTCCTCCAGAAACTTGTTCAGACTCCTTTTTAACCCAGCTATGCTAGATGCCTTGACAATGTTCTCCAGCAACAAATTCCACAGTTTGGGGCGGATTTTAAAAGCCCTGCTCGCGTAAATCCGCCCGGATTTACGCGAGCAGGGCCTTGCGCGCCGGTGCGCCTATGTTCCCATAGGCCTACCGGCGCACGCAGAGCCCCGGGACTCGCGTAAGTCCTGGGGTTTTTCGAGGGGGGCGTGTTGGGGCGTGTCGGATCGGCGCGGCGTTTTGGGGCGGGATGCGGCGTTTCGGGGGCAGGCCAGGGGGCGTGGTTTCGGCCCGGGGCGGTCCGGGGGCGTGGCCGCGCCCTCCGGAACCGCCCCCAGGTCGCGTCTCGGCACGCTAGCGGCCCGCTGGCGCGCAGGAATTTACTTCTCCCTCCGGGGGGGTCTAGATAGGGCCGGGGGGGTGGGTTAGATAGAGGAAGGGAGGGGAAGGTGAGGGAAGGGCGAAAGTGAGTTCCCTCCGAGGCCGCTCCGATTTCGAAGCGGCCTTGGAGGGAACGGCGGCAGGCTGTGCGGCTCGGCACGCGCCGGCTACACATCGGCAGCCTTGCGCGCGCCGATCCTGGATTTTAGCTGATACGCGCGGCTACGCACGTATCTACTAAAATCAAGCGTACTTTTGTTTGCGCCTGGTGCGCCAACAAAAGTACGCGAAGGCGCACTTTCTTAAAATCTACCCCTTTGAGTTTACATTGAGTGAAAAAAATACTTTCTTCTTTTAAATCTGCTGTTAGTTTCATGGCATATCCCCTACTCTTAATACAATTTTTTTTTAATAATTTATTTTTTTATTGAATTTCCAAGTTATTACAATAAGACAATGTTACTATTCATCACATAAAATAAGGAAACAATAATTCTTACATCTCAAAAATATAGACTGTTTAGTAACATGATCAACTAAAGCTTATAGGTAATCTGGAGAGACAAGAAACATTAGAGCAGATTATATGTTAAAAAAATTTCAAACAGGATAAATATAGCTATATGCGCCTTTAAACATAGTGACCAACTCCTTCCTGAGATCTTTTAGGAATGCGAATCTAAGTACTGTCTCAACTGCTCAATATCACTAAATGCATATCTATTATTTTGAAATACAATTATACAACGACATGGAAATCTCAAATAGTATAACATCATTTCTCATTTGCAGAAAGAGTTTTCTTTTTTCCTGCATAGCCTTAGTTATAACCGGGAAAATTCTGATTTGTTTCCCATAAAATTATAATTGCTGTTTACAAAAATACACTTGTAATATTTTATCTCTATCAGAGACCTGGGTAAAATCACCAAAAGAGTTGCTCTTGTCTCAATGTTTGTCTCAAATGACTTTTCAATTATGTCGGATAAATTGTCAACAGATTTCTCAGCTTGATTCTCTGTGTCTGCTTTCGTTGGTAAATATAACAGCTTTGAGATCTGGGGTATAGCTGACTAAGAAACCCAAAATATTGAGGAAATAACTTTTCAAGAGTTCTTTTGGAGGAATCCATTTTTTTCTCGGAAAGTTTAGAAACCTGAGATTACGTTCTCAAAGAAATCAAGTATCTTCCCCATGCTGATTCCGATTTTATTAACTCACAGTCTGTACTACTTTGACTCTTTTTACCTCAGCCCCTAAATCTTTTATATTCTCTTCCATCTGCAATATCGTTTTTTCTTGATCTTGAACTTTAGTTAAATTTTCTTTAACAGTATTCATCAAATCAGAAACTGCCTTAAGTAAAGTCAAAATAGCCTTCCAAATTACCTCTAACGTTATCTTTTCAGGTATTTCCAAGTACGGCGGCAAGAGAACTTGGACTTTAGACTCTTCTCCCTACCTCAGTCTGGCGTCTCTCCCCAGCCAAATGCTGCCCTTCCTCAATCTGGCCCTTGGAGCCCGGTATCTGCAGGCTTTCCGAAGTACTCAGCCTACCGGCTGTACTTCTCAGGGCTATCGTTGTCTTTGGATGGAGCTGTTCCATCAGTGTTGTTTGTTGTTCGGTCTTCGTTTCCACTGAGGAACCTGTTGGGAGAGTCGGCGTTGTTGGTGCTCAGGGGCTGAGGGATGTTTCAATAGGCCTGAAGTCTGGTGGCTGCTCCCCGCGAGAATCTCCAGCGGCCCTCCTTCCGGTTCCAGTGGCATAGATCTTCCGAAGGCCTCCTCGATCCTGGACTGTCTCACCGACACAGTAGGAGTTGAGGTAATATTTTCCCATATTCTTGCTTTGCGCGTGGCATTTTTGAGGAAATATATCCAAATAGAAAGTTTAAATCATGAAAACTTCCAGGAGCTGAGGGACCTGCAATTCGCTATGTGGTGGCCATTTTGCCTCTTCCCTACTTTTTTTTTTTTGTTTCAATCTGTTTTATTATTAGTTTAAAGAAACAATAAACAGAGGTGTTACATGTAATATCATAACAGTAAAATGTATAACTCATTGCTGAACAAAGCTTATGTACAGAGAGTCCAATATGTATGAAAAGAATATCTAGGAAACAGTAATACATAAAAATCACCATGGCAATAAGTTATAAAACATTCACCACCGAAAGAGAAGAAGTATATGATAAAGAATGGATAGGATACTAAAATGAAATGGAAAGATCAGAAAGAGATGAAGAGTGAGAAAAAAGGAAGAATAAGAGAAGAGAAGAAAGGCCTGTAACAAAAATGCAGAGGTCAGATTATTTATGTGAATAGATTATAGAGAGGCTATATAAGCAGTAAGTGGCTTCCATACTTGAGACCAAGCAGTAAGCCTATTATGTTTGATCACCATTGCTCTTTCATATTTGCAATATAGGTTAACAGAATTCCACCACAGGTGTTCTGATAGCAGGTCTCCATGCTTCCAGTTAGATAGGATATTTAATTGTGCAACAGTTAGTAAAAAAATCCAGAAGTTTGCGTTGGGGAATAGCGAGTGGAAGGTGTGGATAGGCTCCTTTTAGAATAACAAGATTATATGATAAAGGTAGAGTAATGGATAAAACGTTGGATGTAATTGACCAAATTTGTTACCAAAAGGTATGTACATAGGGGCAGGAAAAAAGAAGATGGTGTAACATGGCTTTGGGAGCGGAACAAGTCCAGCATGCTTGTGATGGAGTAAGGCCTGCCCTATGCAATTTCCATGGGGTCCATACGGCTCTGTGTAGTATGAAAAAAAAGAGGATTGTGTTAAACTAGAAGAGAGGGATGTATGAGTGGAAATCCATCATACATGTTTCCATACTTCCACAGAAGGGATTTCTCCCAGTTCGGTAGCCCAGATATTGTACAGTGGTTGTAGAGAGACAGAACGAGAAAGGCGTTGGAAGAGTTTATAAAAATGAGATGCTAAATGTCCCTTCGGACCAAATTCCAAATAAAAGTCCAGTAAGTAGGGGGATCTGGTGTAAGAAATGTTATGTATTTCCGAAGCTTGAAGAGCTTTACAAAGCTGTATCCAGGCACAGAATTGAGTGGATGGCAGGGTATATTGTTCCTGGATTTGTTCGAAAGATATAAAGGAATTAGAATGGAACACTGCCTGCAGGGTCCATATGTTCCTGAGTTGCCATATGGGCCAGTTAATAACCCAATTATCAACTCGGATTAAAGCATTTTGCCATAAAGGGGCATTTTAGATGACTGCCAGGCACTAGTTGATGGTGGTCGCAAGGCTTCTAGTTCCATAATTGCCTTATGTAGGGAGCTCAGAATCAGGGAGGCTAAATGCGAGGGCTTTAATAGGATACCAGGGAAAACTTCCAATGGGTATGGAAAAAGCAAATGTCGTTCTAAACAGAGCCATCTTTTGGGGGGGGGGGGTGTCGGTGTGTAAATTAGGTGTAGCGAAGTAATGATAACCTTGTTGTAGTACAAAGGCCCTATGGTATGTATAGAAATCAGGAAAATTTACACCCCCATCTTGTTTGTTTGCTTTAAGTTTCTTTAATGAAATTTTGGGAGTTTTCCCTTTCCATATCCACATGAGAGTAGAAATCCTTGGAAAAGAAAATGGGAAGCATTGAGAGAATACACACAATTTGGGGGGGGTTAGTACCATTTTTATGGTATCCAGTCTACCCCACCAGGTGAGGTGTAATGGGGACCATTTAAGAGTGGTGGTTTTCAAAAGCTGCAAGAATTAACTTCATTATGTTTTATAGTATCTGTCGGACAAGTATAAAAATATACACCTAAATATTTAAGACCTTTGGTTACCTTTTGTATTTGATATTGGGAAGTGTTTACCAGGGCACCTCTATAGTTGAGAGGGAGAAGTTCAGTTTTATGCCAGTTGATTTTGTAGCCAGAATAAGTAGAGTATTGGGAAATGAGACTGAAAATGTTAGGAAGAGAAGAATCAGGCTTGGTGAGAAAAAGCACATCATCGGCATATGCTGATAACTTAAAAGTGTCTGATCCAATTGTAATACCTGTAATAGTAGAGTCATGACTTATTGCTGATAGTAGTGGTTCCAAAGCCAGGTTGAAAAGAAGTGGCGAAAGGGGACAGCCTTGTCGAGTGCCTCTAAATAGTGAGAAAGGTAGGGAAGCATGATTGTTAATATATAAAAAGGCTAATGGGGAATGATATATGTATTGAATCCAAGAAAGAAAAATAGAGTGGATGCCAAACCACTGTAGAACCTGAAATAAAAAGGGCCATTCGACACGGTCGAAGGCTTTTTCAGCGTCCAGGGCTATTGCTACTGCAGGAAATTCAGCCGAAAATACATTTTGATGTAAATGAAGAAAAAGTCAGGAATTATTAGATATCAGCTTATTTTTAATAAAACCAGATTGGTCAGAATGAATAAGGAAGGGCATAATGTGAGATAATCGATTGGCTAATATCTTTGCAAAGATCTTGTAATCAGCATTAAGCAGAGAGATGTGTCGATAATTTGCAATTTTGGTATCATCTCTCCCTGGCTTAGGAATCACCACTACACATGCTTCTGTAAAGGCTAAAGAAGCTTCTGGAGATAATAAGAGAGAAGAATAGAAGTCCTGTAGATGTATCACGAGTTCTTTTTTAAAGGCTTGATAAAAGTCAGTGGTGAAACCGTCCGGTCCTGGCACTTTACCTGTGGAGAAAGAAGAAAGTAGTAATCTCTGAAGTAGTAATCGGGGCATTTAATTGAGAGTTTTGAATTTCTGAGATGGTAAGTTGAGGTAGAGAAGACAAAAATCGTTGAATGGCGTCTGGTTGCGTAGTTTCCGACTGATAAAGAGAAGCATAAAAGTCTCGAAATGCATGTGTCCACACTTGTTATTCTCAGCGTAGTATAATGCTTTAGTTTGAAAGAGAGCCACTTTCACTTGAGAGCTTAATAGCTGGTTATAAGGATATTTTGCCTTAATGAGGGCATTGTATGTGAGCAAAGTAGGAGTTTTGATGTGAGCAGCTTCAAGGGACACAACTTCTTGATGAAGAGATTGAAGTTCGCTTTTTTTTGTTGTTTTTTTTTTTTTTTAGAGCGAATGGAGTAAATGAGTATTTCACCCCGGATTGTGGCCTTAAAAGCCACCCATAAGATAGAAGATGATGTTGTGTCCATCACTGTCCGACATCTCTGCTCCGCCCACCTTACCTCGTTGGCGACTCCCTTCGGGGTTGATGGAAGGCTAGCTGCTGCAGCTGAAAGCGAATATTCTTCCGGTATAAGTCTGAACAGAGTGGGCTAAATGCTTTCCGTTTTTGTGTTACTTGTACAGAAAAGTCTTGAAATACTCGGACTGTCTCCGTTTGGTATTTTAAATTTCGGTTAGTGCGGTAAGACTGCAGGCACTTGTTGTTTCTGCGCCCAATTTAAGAATCGGGCTATAACTATTCGTGGTCTGTTTTCCTCCTCCTTTCTCCTACCTAGTCGATGCGCTCGTTCTATGAGAAGGGATCCAGCTAGGTCAGGCAACTCCAATGCCTCCGGCAGCCATTTTGAGAGGAAAATTGCCAAATTCGCTTCTTCTATGGATTCGGGGAGCCCCGTAAATCTGACATTATTCCAAGGTCGTTGAGTTTTTCTGCATAGGTTAAAATTTGTTTTTCCAAAACGGAGACTTTGGCTGTTGTCGCGGCTCGGTCAGGCCTGAGATTCGAGCTTCCACTAGGTCCATGCGGGGGTGTATTTCCTCAATCGATTGTTTGAGTTCTTGAAATTTTGCTGTTAGGTCCATAAATCTGGCATCAAGAGCTTTTACCACTGCGTCTGTGACCTGCTTTATCGTATCGTTTGATAGCTCAGTGAAGGAGGTTGTATTCTGTGGAGAAGAGGGGCTGCGGCCTACCAGCGGTGTCATCTTATCCCCAGCGTCCTTACTTTTTTCTTTTTCCTTTCTCCCTCCTTTCAGGGGCATGCCAGTGTTTGATTTTAGCATGAATTTGTCGATAGACATGTAGAGCACTCAATCTGGATCTAGATTTTGTTTTTTCGATGTTTGTGATGCAGATTGTGATGGATGGTGGCAAGAGCTGACACGGAAAGCGTCCGTTCAGCTGCACCACATCACGTGGTCTCTGGAAAAGTATTTCTAAGCGAGTTACATCAATAAAATATTAAATTTTATCGTTTAAAATGAGGGGTCTCATGGAGCTAAGAGATCAGGTGGCCATCTTGTCACTGCTCAAGAGTGCCCCCTCCGCCTCTTCCCTACTCTTAATACTATTTGAAAGGGTAAACAACTACATTCTATTTACCTGTTCCACTCCACTCATGATTTTATAAACCTCTATCATATCCCTCTTCTCAGTCACCTTTTCTCCAAGCTGAAAAGCCTACACTGTTTAACCTGTCTTTATAAGGAGGACGTTCCATCCCCTTCACCATTTTGCTGCCCTATATCTTTTCTAGTTTTGCTTTGAGATGGGGTGACCAGAAGTGCACTCAATACTCAAGGAACAAAAAAACAATGGATCAATATAAAAGGATTCTGTTCTCTGTTATATTTTCCATTCCTTTTCATTCTTAACCTACTTACTTCTTTGACTGTTGCATACTGACCTAAGGATTTCAATGCATTGCAATGAATTCAAGATAGTCTTCCTGGGTGGCAACTCCAAATACAGAAGCTAGTGTTGAGAATCTCTACTTTTTTTCTTTCCTTATGTAAATCATTTTGCACTTGACCACATTAAATTTAATCTGCCAATTAGATGACCAGTGTCTCAAGGTCTTTCTGCAGTTCCTCACAATCTGTTCACGTTTTAATTTTGTATCATCTGCAAATTTTATCATTTCACTTGTTGCTCCCTTTTCCAGTTCATTTATGAATATGTTAAACAGCATCTGTCCCAATACAGATCCCTGGGTTAGCCACTCTTTAACTTTCTCTATTGGGAAAACCATGAAGTCCTATCATAAGTTTCTTATTTTTTAACCAGTCCACAGTAAGACATTGCCTTCTTTCCCATGACGTTTTAATTTCCTAAGGAAAATCTCATGAGGAACTTTGTCAAATGTCTTCTAAAAATGACTCTCCTCCCTTCAGCTTCCTCATCCCCTTTGCCCCTTCATAGCAAAATCAGGGTGGCTCCGGGGGCCAAGGCACAGATACCCCATTACTGGCATTTGTGCACCAGGGCACAGGGGTCACCCATTAACAGCAACAGCTATACCTCCCTCCTCGGCCCCATCCAAAGCACCTCTCAGAGAAATGTATGGACGCATCCTGAGCTTGACCATGTGGCTGCTACTATTACAAGATGGTTGATAGTCTACTCTTGAGGAGTGTGAATGCTACCTCTGAGTACTCATAGACCTTGACAGCCAAAGGACCATGCACCAGGTTAAGAGAATCAAACACAGGTTTTCTACTGCTGAGCTATTGAGCCATGTGCTGGCATTTTAATGATAAAGAAAGTTTCCTTCAAATTCCTAAGTCACATTTTGGTCAGAAACATTTTTTTAAACTTGTTATGGGACAATTATTCAAATTTCTGTTTTCAGTATATAACAAAATAACATAGAAAATGACTGCAGATAAAGACCACTTGGCCCATCCAATCTGCCCAGTTTTTCTGGTTTACACTGCAAAGGATATAAATTCTTACATTAAATTTAACACCCAGGTCCTACCCATCCTCTGTTCTTATCACCAAGCTTTGTAGTCTAAACAGCCGCCAAAACTAGTGAGGTTGTAGTCTTGCATTCAGCTGCCTATGTCCCTGCTGCCTTGCTAGATGGAATCTGGCCACCACCAATCTGCTAGCATTGATCCAGCTGAACTCTGGGGAGATGTAGCCTTTTGGTTCCCACCCAGCTACCCTGGTAGCCTGCAGAATTGTTAGCTTGTGCTTCCTACGACCTTGCTTTTTCTCTTTATCACCTCACCCTCTTGCCTCTGCTCTTGAGGGAGCAAAGAGTGGATTGCTTGCAACACTGCAACCTTCTAAACTTGTTCCCACCAATGTCCTCCATATCTGTCTCAAGCATACTTGAATTCTGTTACAGTTTAGGATGCCATTACCTCTGCTGGTAGGGTATTCCAATCATCTACCACCCCTTCCAGAAAAGAAGTGATTTTCTCAAGTTTTCACTGAACTTTCATGACCCTTTCCATGAAAAAATTCACCTTCTGATATTTTATTGAAACCTGTGAAATATTTGAATGTTTCTATCAAGACTCCCCTTTCCTTTCTTCCCTCTATGAATACAATTTGTATGTCTTTAGTCTCTTTCTATAATTTGTATTGCAGTTTACCAATTTGGTAGCCCTTTCTGAAACACTTCTATCTTCTCAAAGGTATGGCCTCCAGAAATGAATATAATATTCAATATGGAATTCTCACTAGTGACCTATACAAAGGCAATATTACCTCCTTTTTATCTGCAGATGATACCTTTACTTGTACAAATGTGCATACTTTTACCCTTCTCTGTTGTTGTGACATCTTCCCTATACTTTTAAAGATGAAAACTTAATAAAATATAAAAGCCAAAAACAGATTAAGGGCTTGATGTACTAAAACTGTTTTTCCATTCTGTGTCTATGGGGAAAAAAATGTAGTAACTAAGACCCTTAGGTGGCACTGAAGTAAGTGGTCACAATGTTAGCTCACTTAAACACGTAGAAGGTCAGTAAACTGTAATGGCTTAATCAAAAAGACATGTCTAGCTTTCTGGAGCTAGTCTTCCTTCATTAGGACAGCATAATACCATCAGCTACTTTGAAACAAATAAAAAGTGTCTCATTATTAAGACACTATTTTCTTCATACATTACCAGCCACTTTTCCATATGACATTGGGCAAGACACTTCACCCTCCATTGCTTCAGGTACAAACTTACCGGGTCATTCATCAGAATGTGTTATAGTCTTATGGCGCCATAAAAGGCTCTAAGGTGTGTAAATCGCACACTATCGCGGCAATATCAAACGCTCTATGCGATAAATAGCATGACCCTGCCAGATACCCTCCCCTATTACAATAACCTTCTTTGCATACAATTTGTATGCATGAATAATGCAAATGCATGCAAAGGTGGTCATTACTAGGCAATTCTATGCTAATATTTGAATGCGGCCGACCGAAAAGGTGCGATAGATGTCTCTGGCATGCGTTAGAGTGCGGCGGGAAGCCCGAGACCCTAACGCGATCCCTGAGGCTCCCACCACACATTTTAAGTGGCAGGGGAAAAAATATATTTTAAAAAACTCGTGGCCAAATGAGCGTCACTGCTGACACTCGTTTGGCCACTCGGTCGATTGCCCCAATTCCCCAAAACTAAAAATAAAGTTAAAAGTATACGCATGGCGGCCCTCCCCTGGCCCCCCTTCCCACTTTACCCCAGCCCCCCCAATAGAGCAAGGCCCCCTCCCCTCTCAAGACCCCCTTACCTTATAATGGTTCCCACTTGGAGCCATTTTCCAAAATGGCACCGACTTCACCTTGCCCCATTTTGGAAAATGGTGTCGACTGGAATGGGTGAGAGTCCGCATCCGTCACCAATGGGACAGGAACCATCATAAAGTAAGAGGGTCCATGGAGCGGGGGGCTGGAGGGTGGGGGTAGGTGGGAGGAGCCTTGCTCTATCGGGGGGCCAGAGAGGGGGGATGAGGGCCAGCATATTTCAGGGGGATGGGAAGGGGGTCTGCATCTTCCAGGGAGGTCAGGGGAAGGGGGCCTTGCTCTAACAGTGGCTGGGAGGGGGGCAGCTCTTTCAATGGGGCCGGGGGGGGGGGGGGAAGGGGACAGGGGGAGGTACCTTCCTCTGCCGGGGAAGGGTCCTTGTTCTATCAGGGGGAGCTTTCAACTTTCGGGGGGCCGGGGAGGCCAATTGCCATCATGTCCTTTTAACTTTATTTTTAGTTTCGGAGAGTAGGGGCTTCCTCAATTGGCAGTCCTGGGTTCAAACGGGAATCAACAATGACCCCTACTTAACCTCCCAGTTTGGGTGCAGGTAATTTTTTGGGCAACCAGTAACCCTTTAAGATGATGGCAGTCCCATGAGATTGGAGCCACCATCGTGTTAAAGGGTCAATCGCCATGTTGTTTTGTGTCACGGTGTTTGGCAGTAACACAAAAGAATGCGCCATGGAGCCATGTCGTCTTTTGGGGGGGAGGGGTCCCACTATTACCTTCCAATAGTGGAATGCTCCCTGCGAAGACACATCGCAATTTGATGAATCTAGGCCTTAGAATGTGAACCCTCTGAGGACAGGGAAATACGTACAATATCTGAATGTAATCTGCTTTAAGTATCTGAAAGGTAGAATATAAATCAAAAAAATAAATGACCATAAATTCTGCTGTGTGTTATCTCGCCTGGCTTCTCTTGTTACTTTTACACATATTAAAGCAAACAAACCTTAAAAAATACAATGACTAAAAGGGTTTCATGGCCAACCCATGTCCACGATCATCCTGCCAGCATATTAATGTCTTAAACAGTAATCCAATCAATAACTGACTTGTCTATTCTGGCAACCTAGTCCCTATCTCATTTTGTACCGAGCTGATTAAGGAAACGTATGTCTAGAAAGCTAATTACAAATGCATTGGGCAACTTCAATAAAATGTTCAACTTGTTTTCTGGTCTTTACTTTTGTATCTGAAAAAACAAGAATGAAATTGAAAGATAATTCAGCTTCTACCAAGATATTGTAAAAGAAGTCAAAATTGGCAACAGAATCATGAACAATTCTGCTAGCCCTGGAAAATGAAAATGATTTTTAATATATCTCTAGAAAAATAGAATCATTACAGCAAAATTACATTCAAAAAGATAACAGTGATGCAAATTAGAATTTGGTAACAGTGCCCGAAGTATTAGAAAGGAAAAAGCAAGCAAACGAGATCTTGAAAGGCACTGTTGAAATTAATCCTACCTCAGCTTGGCAAAGAGCATGAAGGCCTTGTAATACTAAGGCTGCGGGTGTAGCTTGGTCGGGCTTTGAACATTCATTCAATATCTGAGAAATTGCAGCCAGCATATCTGCTCCATGCTGATAGGGCCTAGTGGGAGAAAAAGAACAAGAATGTTAGTATAAGATCAACATCATTACATGCGCTCATCTCTATATGAAGCAAAGCTGCTTACTTGTAAAAGGTGTTCTCTGTAGACAGCAGGACAAATCAGCCACATAAGTAGCTGAAACAAGAAAGCTCTCTCAAAGTTCAGAAAAACTGAGAAGGTCTTCTCAACATGCTTAGGTGTTCCAGGGCAACCACTACATGAGTCTCCTCAGTCTTTGTAGCAAGCTAACCTTTAACTCTTCGGGAAGGAGGGTGGAATTGAATGGGCGATTTGTCCTGTTACCTACAGAGAACATTTGTTACAAGAAAACAACTTTGCTTTCTCCGTAGACAAGCAAGATAGTGATCAGCCACACAAGCAGGGACTCTCAAGCTGAGGAGTGAATGAAAATAATTAGTACACTTTTACTTTACACATAAGAACATGCAACCTGTACTTTGCCAAAGGCTGGAGAGTAAATTTAAGAGATCAGTTAAATAAGCTCTTTAGAACTGCATGTCCACAACTGCACTCTTAACATAAAACATTTTCTAGGCAGTAATGAGCAGTAAAGAAAAGAATCGAAGACCAAGTGGCAGCCTTGCATATATCTTCTATGGAGGCAGGGTGAAGCTATGCTAAAGGAAGCTGTTTTTACTTGATAGGCATTTACTTTACCTTGGAGATGGAGTCCTGATTGATTATAGCAGTAAGAGATGCAATCAGGTAACTGAAGAAACCTAATTTGCTGAATTGAAAACAACAAAGAATTGTGAAGATTTTCTCTTGTCTTTGTGAATAGAACAAACTTCTGCAGCTTTTAACCCTTTTTAGCAAGGCCCAGTAAAACCTTCTAACAGCCTATCTGCATGCAGACATGATGGAGTTGTCTCACAAAGCAGGATGGGATGCTTTCATGACTTTTGTCTGAAGCAGGATGGGATGCTTTCATGCCTTTTGTCTGAAGAAAGAGTAAGGACAAAGGAGGTATGTTTTCTGGAAAACAGTACTGGCTCAGTGCCTGTGAGTGTCATTTCCACATGTGACAGACCTCTTGGTTGCATCACTATTAAGAAAGCAGTTTAGAGTAAGTTAGCAAT
Source organism: Rhinatrema bivittatum (assembly GCF_901001135.1). Classification (NCBI taxonomy): domain Eukaryota; kingdom Metazoa; phylum Chordata; class Amphibia; order Gymnophiona; family Rhinatrematidae; genus Rhinatrema; species Rhinatrema bivittatum. Next base: position 479,883,688 of record NC_042615.1, read on the forward strand.
GGGGGAGGTTCCATTCAAATGCAGCCCCTCCCATTAAGGATGCCTGGACAGTCTGCCTCCTGAGAATTAGCAAAAGCAGCTTGTAAGAGTGAGCTTTGGGGGCAATGCAGAGTTGAGGTGGAGTGAGGAGGTAGTATGGAGTTTTTCTGAGTTGTAATTTTCAGGCCCAGTTAGAGGAGCCAGGAAAGCCCTGCTTAGTGGTCTTGCCCATGATCGGGACAACCCTCTGGGTTGTTTTCCGGTTTTTGCAATTTTCATGGCAGGAGCCTTGTGAGAAATCTAGGCCTTCTTGGACTCAGGGAATAGGGAACCCTGCGTTTGGGACACTCAGGGATAGGGAAAACCTGCCCCTGAAGTCGTGGTAATCCGCTGCACAGAACAACTCCAGTGTTAGTTTTTGGGATTAAGAGACATTTTGTTAGAAGATCTGGAAGGGTGATTTTTGCTGCCCCTTCTTCCTAACCTGGTAAAGAACATCAAAAGCTGGTGGTTCCAGGATCCCTTCCCAAACTTGGGATCTGTGAAGTAAGTGAGATCGAGAAGGATTGAGGAAACCTGTGAGTAATACTAAATTTAAGTGACATCTGTGGACCCCTCCAATCTTCAGGTACAATGGATGATTTTAATGATAGATTACAAATTTTTACTAATAGATCTGAAATTTCATTTTTTAGTTCCTTCAAAAACTCATAGTAAAAACTTTTTAAAGTATATCCGAAGCAAAAAAGGTTTGGATAAGTTCTTGGAGGAGAAGTCCATTACCTGCTATTAATCAAGCGACTTAGAAAATAGCCACTGCTATTACTAGTATCAGTAGCATGGGATAGACTTGGTTTTTGGGTACTTGCCAGGTGCTTATAACCTGGATTGGCCTCTGTTGGAAACAGAATGTTGGGCTTCATGGACCTTTGGTCTGACCCAGTATGGCATCGCTCTTATGTTCTTAATTATTTGAATGTAGATCTTTTGGCTAAAATAGCCTCTTTCACCTCACCTTTTAACCATGCCGGTAATCATTTTGCCTTCCTTCCAACTTCTTAATGTGTGGAATACATCTGGACTGTACTTCTAGGATGGTATTTTTTTAAACAATGTCCACACCTCTTGCACACTTTTTATCTTTGTAGCTGCTCCTTTCAGTTTTTTTTCTAACTATTTTTCTCATTTTATCAAAGTTTTCCTTTTGAAAGTTTAGCACTAGAGCCATGGATTTGCTTACTGTCTCCCTTCCAGTCATTAATTCAAATTTGATCATATTATGATCTCTATTGCCAAGCGGCCCCACCACTGTTACCTCTCTCACCAAATCCTGTGCTCCCTCTCTCGTCTGTTCCTGAATCAATTGCTCCATAAAACTGTCATTTATTCCATCCAGGAACTTTATCTCTCTAGCATGTCCCGATGTTACATTTACCCAGTCAATATTGGGGTAATTGAAATTATAATTACTGCACTACCAATTTGGTTAGCTTCCCTAATTTCTCTTAGCATTTCACTTGGCCAAGTGGACAGAAGTATACCCCATCACTATACTCTTCCCCAACACACAAGGGATTTCTACCCATGTTTATCCTGTTGGACTCTATGACATCCCGGACATAAAGCGCCACACCTCCTCCCGGGTGCTCCTCTCTGTCAATGCGATATAATTTGTACCCCGGCATAGCACTGACCCATTGGTTGTCCTCCTTCCACCATGTCTCTGAGATGCCAATTAAGTCTATGTCATCATTCACTGCTATACATTCTAATTCTCCCATCTTACTTCTTAGACTTCTGGCATTAGCATACAAACATTTCAAAGTTTGTTTTTTGTTTGGATTTTCATTTTGCTTTTTAATTGATAGGGATAAATTGGAATTTTTTTTTAGCTCAGGTGAGTTTTAAATTACAGGCACTTGGACTACTTTTCTTATTATTGGAACCTCACTATTCGGAAGATACCTCCCTCCGAACCATGTGCTGCTGAGCAACTGTCGGCTTTCCCCTTTATTCTAGTTTAAAAGCTGCTCTATCTCCTTTTTTAAATGTTAGCATCAGCAGTCTGGTTTCACCCTGGTTAAGGTGGAGCCCATTCCTTTGGAAAAGACTCCCCCTTCCCCAAAGGGTTCCTTACAAAAGTTCCTCTTCCTTGCATCATCGTCTCATCACCCGGGGAAGAAAGATAATTGAGAATCCTTTGCAGAGATCGTGTAATATATATTTGTGGCCAGTTGGAAGGGGTTTTCCTGTCCCAACAAGGAGATCCCTGCCCATCTGGGAACCTCATTAATTTAATCCCGGGGCGGTGTTTCCCTTGCCCCTGGACCCAGGTAGAGACCCATACACAGATCGAACGAGAAAGAACTGTAACAGTCACTTGGGGAGACTAAAGGAATCAAGTTGAATTTTACCATTTTCCATCTGATTACTGATTAGTAAAGATATTGATTTCGGACACTCAACCCAAGTCTCCTGTCTCTTATTTTTGGTCCTCACAGCATTTACAGCGTTGAGAAATGAGTATCCCCCATGGGAAAACAACTAAAAGTCATCCTTGTCACATTGGGCCCTGGAAGTATATCTTATCCCCACCCCCAACAAAGGATCTGGCCCTGGGAGTACGAGGGAATGTGAAACAGCTGGTGAGTGGTTCCAGCCCCCCAAAAAAACCCAAAATTCTTTTATGGCCCCCACCCGTACAGGATAGGCACGGGATGGGGTTACACACACAAATAGCCTGGAAATGTTTACCACAAGCCTTGTACTGAATGTTCCACTGCCTGCAAGTGGATACAATTGTCTTAAAAAACTGGCTAAAATGGACCAATCTCACTGCTGATCTTGAAGCCGATATGCATTAATGAACTAAGAAATGTGTGTAAACTGGAACAGACAGATCTCCTGAGCCCTGTGCAATCCAATTTTTCTTAGAAGACTGTGATTTTGTACATGTCAGGCGAACTGCTATAAATTGCAGGCTAGGCAGTGTGAAGACCAAAGGCATAGCAGCATCAGAGACACCACAGAGTCAAAGGGGCCGAGGCAATAATTTTCGCGGAAAGCGGGTGCTGACTTTTCAGCACGTGATGAGCGCTATCTCATTCACTCCGCATCGGACGCATGTTAAATAGGCGCTAATCCACCTATTGCATTAGGGGTGGATTAGCGCCTATTTAACTCGCATCTGACTGCGGGTTATACAGTGCGCTCGGCTGAGTGCACTGTATTGCATCAACCCCCAAAGACCCCTAGCAAGGAAGCAATTACAAGGACTGGCTGCATTTGTGAGGTTGGACATTTTAAGTTCAAATCTGTGGGATAGTTAGTGTGCTTTAACTTGATAAAGTACAAGTTTGAACGTTAATCTGATATGTTAGTGTGTTACTAATTTTATAAGAACAGAGTATTTTCCCATTTGAAATAACTGCTGAATATATATTTTTAAACAATAATTATATTTATTGTGATAGACTTAATACAATCCCTAATAAAAATCCATTATTTAAGACAAACAGGAAGCATGCTGCTATATGAGAAATTTGGATCAAATCATAAGCTTGTACGATTTACATCATATAGAGTTTGCCCTACAAGCATGTAGTCTTGGAGATAAAAAAGCTGACAAAACAAAAAATAAAATTGACATTCAAATTTTCATTGAAATTCAGGATGAGTTTTCAAAACTACTCCATTATGGAAAATCTAAGTATAAAGTGAGTACCAAGATTCCAAGGCTTGTAGCTCATTTACTCGCCAAGTAAATGTAACTGCTATTAAAAATAAAAAGCCTTCCAAGAGACAAACTTTAGTTCTGCTTTCACAAAAGTTCAAATAATAGTTTCATAAGTTGGGCCAGAATTCCATTTAGATTCCAGTTTATAGGGAAATCTTTTATCAGAAGTTTAAGGTTTAGACCTTTCATCAATCTGGCAACTTAAATTGAGAAATTAGGAACACCATTGAAAATTTCCATGGTATGCCACAATACCACTAAGATCAACACAGACTGAGTTAGTCTTCAATCTTGATTGAGAAAGGTTTGACATGGAAGTAACAGGCACATAAATGGGTCTGTAGAGAAGTGCACCAGATAATAAACTTTTTCCATTGAATTTGTAAGATCTTCTCATTGAGCATTTTCTAGATGTGGGAGAATTTTGCCACTTTAGGGGGCAGGGAAGATACCAATTTGTCAGTGTCAATGACTGAAAGCTGGGATATAAAGTATTCCCATTGCTCTGTGTAATTAGGTATGGTAATATGCACAATCTTACTGATTGCTGAGCAGCTACGTTTGTAACAAAGGAAACCAAGCCTGGTGAGGACAAAATGGGGCTATCAGAATCATTTGATCTCTCTCAGCTTCTAAAATACCTTGATTATACATGGAATTGGGAGAAATGCATAAAGCAGTCCTTGGATTCACAAAATTGAGAAAGCATCTGCTGCCAGACTGTTCTTCACCGATACCCTGCAGCAGTACATGAGAAGTTTGTTTATTGGTGTTGCAAAATGATCTATGATCAAAGTGCCTCGGAGTAGTTTCTAGGCTACTCAATTGTCTAATGACTATTATTGTGGTTGTAACTGGTGACTCAATCCATCTACGATTATCAGGGTCAGCTCTTGCCAGGTCTCGATGTGGGGGCCTAGTTGGGCAGAGAGCCTGTGCCTGGCTCCCCAAGCTACAGGAGGATACAGATAGAAACCAATGACAAAGCTTGTTAGGGAGCTACTTACCATTGCAGGATTATTATTGAAGTTTCTTCCTGCATATGGATTTCAAGTATCTTGCTCTGTTCAAGCCACCCAGGCTTGAAGTGGGCATATTGCTATGAAAGCATCCTTACCTCTGAAGTAAGAAGATTGGCCAAAGCCTGATTAAAAGGCATCAGAGAAAGAAATCAATACATGAAAAAAAAAATTATACCAAAAAAAGTCTCAGAACTTTTCTTCCAAAGTGTTATCAGAGTACGAAATGTGCCGCTCAATGGGCTTTAGAGAGAATCATATGCCAGAACAAAAATTCAAATAATTTATCACTTTATAGACAAATATCAAAGCTGACTTTATTTCTAATTTAAGCTTTCTTTATAATCTAGAAAAATAACTGTCACTCCATCATTAGCCTAATAGTCCAACACCATGATGTTCGACAACTGTCTGCTTCAGGGTTTAACTGCAAAAATCAAAAACATCACGTTACTAAAAACAATAAGTGGTGTTTTGGGGGTTTGATTTTTGCAGTTAACCCCTGAAGCGGACATTGAGCTTCAAAATTTCACCTGTGCCAGACAGGTGCACAGCACAAATGAATGCACAAGCATTGTCCTGCATTTAGTGTGCATCTGGACAATTTCAGAAGACCCCTGAGGGTTATCTTATTTCCAAAGACTTTAGTGTTTCTCTGTCATGTTTTAGTTCTTGCCTTGGGGGAAAAAACCTCTTGCTTCAAGTCTGCCCTGATAACCTTGGATTTAGAAACTATTCTTGTTTCATACCATACCTAACCTTGTTCCTTGGAATTCCTGGTTGCAATCCCTACTTTAAGTTCCTTGCCTTCTTGTGCAATTCATACCCAGTACTTCCGATTCTAGTTGAACTTTGCAGCAGTTCTCAAACATGTCTTTGGATGATGGACTCTAGTCTTCAGTAATCCTCTCTTCCTCCTTCAGGGATGATTATGATAAATTGCTGGAGGACCTTGTGAGATTTGGAAGGTTGGGCATGCAAATGGCAGATGAAATTTAATGTGGACAAGTGCGAAGTGATGCATCTAGGGAAAAATATGTAGTTATACAATGTTAGGGTCCATATTAGGAGCTACCACCCAGAAAAAAAAATGTAGGCTTCATAGTGGATAATACATTGAAATCGTTGGCTCAGTGTGCTGCGGCAGTCAAAAAAGCAAACAGAATGTTAGGAATTATTACAAAAAGAATGGTGAATAAAACGGAAAATGTTATAATGCCTCTTTATCACTCCATGGTGACACCGCACCTTAAGTACTATGTAGAATTATGTTTGCCGCATCTCAAAAAAGATATCGTTGCACTGGAGAAGGTACAGAGAAGGGCAACCAAAATGATAAAGGGGATGCAACAGCTCTCCTATGAGGAAAGGCTAAGGAGATTAGGACTGTTCAGCTTGGAGAAGAGATGCCTGAGGGAGGATATGATAGAGGTCTAGAACAGGTAAATATGAATCGGTGATTTACTCTTTCAGATAATAGAAGGACTAGAGGGCACTCCATGAAGTTAGCAAGTAGCACATTTAAAACTAATAGGAGAAAATTATTTTTTTACTCAACACACAGTTAAGCTCTGGAATTTGTTGCCAGAGGATGTGGTTAGTGCAGTTAGTGTAGCTGGGTTTAAAAAAGGTTTGGATAAGTTCTTAGAGAAATCCATAAACTGCTATTAATCAAGTTGACTTAGGGAATAGCCACTGCTATTACTGGCATTAGTAGCATGGGATCTATTTAGTGCTTGGATACTTGCCAGGTATTTGTAGCCTGGATTGGCCACTGTTGGAAACAGGATGCTGGGCTTGATGGACCCTTGGTCTGACCCAGTATGGCAATTTCTTGTGTTCTTATATTCTTAAGAGCTACAGGTGGGGGATATATCCACTAGTGTCTAGAAAGGAGATTCCCTGCAGAAGCAGGTGGTTTTGCTATGTGTCCAGTTTCAATCCCTGCAAAAAGAGAGGACACAGTTGAAAAAAGACCCTGCAGTGTCATTCTAATACCCCACTGGTCCTTTGGGAGCCTTACAATTGGTTTCTAATAATTTTAATAATACTCAAAAGGAGTTTCTTTGAGTTCAAGAAGCAATGCTACCTCTTCTTCCAGACATTTCCTCAGTGATGAGGCCCTGTAGAACCTTTGGGACCTATGCCTGAGGACCTGCTCCTGTCATCAGAAAGGGAACTCACTCCTGCTTCCATGGCTTCTGAGTTAATACAGGAACCTGCACTCATAAAACTGTCTTACTACTTCTGCTCCTAGGTGATGAGCCATCTGTGGTGCCTGTAGCCCATATATGTATGTACGTGAATTTAAAGAGGAAGCCCCACCACTTCTGCTCTAGAATGAAGGACCATCTCTCATATCCCTGTATCCAGAACCTTTGTTTGGATCTGTGCCAAGAGAGTACCCCATGGTCTTCAGAGAAGAATTTCCTAGTCAATCTATCCAAAGACATTTTGGAGTCTAAAGCAAAAGTCCTTTAGTGCTCAGAAATCTGCCAGAATCTCTCAAAGGGGAAGGCCCTGTGGTATCTGGCTCCTGCTACTCTAGATCCACCCCCTGTGGTATCCAGCTCTGATGACTCCTAATTGCCTAAGTGAGCCTGTACTCAGGGAGGTTCCTCCCTTGCATCTAGGCCAGCCTCTGGTCTTGTGAACCTGTGTCAACCTCCAGTGATCATAGTTTCTGTTACTGTGATTCCAGATCTCCTATTTGAACCTGTACCCAGGGAGGATGCTCCCTTGTATGTGAGCCCATTTGATGGTCCAGTTTTTGTTCAAATGACTCCAGGTCCAATATCTCTAGTTCCTTTGTCCATGAACTCTGATAATTTATCTGCATGCATGTATTTAGGAGATGTTTGTCTGCATCTGGCTTTACATAAAAGACCAACCTTGGGTCCTATGACTCAGGACCCTCTATAAGGGTCCCCAGCTAGACCTGCCATCCATAGACACAGCTTCTGTTCTAGATGCCAGTCTGAGGTCTCTGCTTCTAGTATTGCAGTACATTAACCATTATGAGGCACTGAGGATGGTGACTGTAGTGGACAGTGCTTTATAGTAGATCCCAGTGGTCATTGTGGCACTCAGTCACCTGTGGGAAGGTAATGACAAGGTCATTGATGGGTCTTTATCTGAGTGCTTGATTGGGCAGACAGCCTATGCTGTGCTCTCCAAGCCACAGGATACTGAAGGAAACCAGTTACTTGTTACAGAGTTTTCTGCTAAAGACCCTTGATATTAAACTTACCATTGCAGGATTGCTATTGCAGTTTCTTCCTGCATATGGATTTCAAGTACCTTGTTCTGATCAAGCCACTTCGATCTTGAAGTGGGCATACTGTTATAAAACTAACCTTATCCCTGAAGTAAGGGGATTGACCAAAGCCTGGCAAAAATGGGTTGCTGGAAATAGAAGTAGTTCACAGCAACCAGAAGACTACTCTGGCTCTTTTGTGTAAGTGAACCCATTCCCTGCTGCAGCTAAGCTCTTGCCTAGTTCCAGTTGCCTTGCCTTTCACCCAATTTGTCTTATTCTAGCTGTAAAAGGACCCCCAAATCTGCCCCTTACCAGTATGGTTGCCTTTTACAGTTAAAGTGGTCTCAACAAACCTGTTGTGACAGTAGTGTAAGGTGAAAGTGTGTTGGGAAGGTTGGCATTCCCCAATAGAAGGGGGTCTCAGTTTTGATAAAATTCCTGCATCAATGTGATGCAGCAGTAGTATGCAGAGGTTATTTTGAGGTAAAATCAGGAGAAGCTAATTTGAAAGCTGCAGTTGAGGGTGCTCAACTCTGTATAGTGGGGAACAACTAGGGCCTGGTTCATTTAGTTATTTATTTTTTTAAAATATTTAAAAAATTAAATTCTGCCATTTCTCAACTATTGTTACCCAAGAGCATGCTTTCTCCCAGTGCAGGAGTGCCAAGAAGCTGCATTGTTCCTGTTTTGAGAAAGTGGCTGAGGCCCACGGCCAGGGTGCTTAGGCTTTCAAGACAAACAAAAGGCCAGGCTGGGGTACCCAGGTCTTTGACTGGAAGGAAGAATTATTGGAAGAAGATTGTTCCTTAAGTATGTTCCAGAGAGAGATTGGTCCTTGGTGGGAATATGTAAGAGAAAGAACTGCTCAGCTAAGGGAGGTTCCAGTTAAGAGTTCTTGTCTGAGAGAACAGTCAGCCAGAAGCTCGCCAGTGGAAGAAATTGATGAGATTACAGAATAGCTGCCCTACAGAGAAGGTACCTGGAGGGACCAGAGGGAGGAAGAGTCCCTGCCCATAAGAGCTGACTTGCTGCAAAGTGCAACATACTGCTGAAAGTGATAGATTCATTTTTGTGCTATTTGGATGTTGCTATTTGCTTCACTATCAACTGTGTATCATTATTTTGAAATTTGTTTTACTAGCTCAACAGTGCCAGCAAAAAGGTTTTATTTTGAACCATGTTGGAGAATAAGTGGTGGCTTTAGTGCCAGGTCTGTACTGATGAGTGAACAAGTCCCACTGAGAGAAAACCCTAAGAGCCTTGAAGAGTTAAATCGGAGCTCCAGGAGGTCATGGGGGCTGCTCTGGACCATGGATCTCCCTGTGAGACCCTGTGCCCAGGACCAGATCAGGACAGGTGCTATATAGCCTTGCCCCCTGCTTCAGCCACAGTTCCTGCCCAGTCTATCAAGCCTAATTCCAGTCCTACTGTGCTCCTCTCTGCAAAGTTTCAAGTTCTAAACTTCAGCTCCCTTTTCCAGTCCCTGTGCCAGTTCTTGCCAAATTTCCATCCAGCCTAGTTCCAAGCTGTAGCATCCGTTTCCAGTCCTTAAGTTTTCAGCCTGCAAAGCTCCAAGCTGCAATATCTTGATTTCCAGTACTGATCATTTACCAGTACTTGCTTGAAGTTCCAGCTCCTGCCAAGCGTACAGCTACAGTTCAAGTCACTGCTTGGAACTTCAGTTCTAGTCCCAGTTCCAGGCCGCCAACTCCAGTCCTGTCTCCAGTGGTTGCTTCCAGCTTCATATATAGGTTCCTGCTCTGAATTCCAGTTCCAAGTGCTAGCTTCCACTCTTTGCTCCAGCATGCAGGTTTCCTTTCCCTGCTACATCTTAAACTCCTAATAATGAGTTCTGGCATGGCTGGGGAATGGACAGAAATGTAAGATGATGTCGTCCTCTCACTAAATGAGGGTGAGCCATGAGACTCAGGCTGAGATATTTTCTCTAGCCTGAAAAATGGGAATAGTAGACTGACTTTCCATCTTAAGCACTGATGACTCTAAAATAGGAGACACCATCTCCATGGGAGAAGGTGGTGGAATATCAGTAAAATCATTTTTTATGATTTCAATTCACATCTTTCTAACCATGGTACATTGCTCAGTTGTAGGCAGAGCAATGCAAGAATTCTCACCGGCCACAAAAAAACTGAACACATCACTCCTATACTAAAAGAACTGCACCGGTTACCCAATGAAAAATGAATAGAATACAAAATGCTCTCCATCATTCACAAAACCATACATAACAACGAATCCAGCTGCCTAAATACATTATTCCAAAAACATCATCCTCAACGAAACACAAGATCAGCTAACAAAGCCCTACTAGCAATTCCACCAATCTCCACCGCAAACCTCACAACAATCAGAGAAAGAGTGACCTCAATAGCCGGACCTCACCTATGGAACTCACTACCAGAAAACCTAAGGCTTCAAAACGACACAAAACTTTTCAAAAAACTACTCAAAACATGGCTATTTCAACAAGCCTACAAAGATGGCATTAGTTAAGCTGGCATTACCATAAACACTCATCGCAACATTACACAACCCCCACCCTATTTTGATGCTCAATTGCCAAGCTCCGCCAAGCTCCTAGTATATTCACAGATCTTTAAATATCCTCATCCTCCCCCTCCTTACCTAATCTATACATGCTCTCATGTCCTGTAGTCATTTCTCTCTCCCTCTAGAACCCCATCCCCCGCTCCCCCTCCCTCACACCCTCCTGCCCCCTTTTCACCCCTACCTCTCCTTCCACCTCCCTTGTCCCATCCCTCCCCCTCCTCCCTCCCTTCCCCCCTCCTACCCTACCTATCACTCAAGATGTAAAGTAGAAAATGTTACCAATACGAAACGTTATAATACTATTATATTTATATGTTACCCATGTTCAAAACCACCTGTTATAGTTTACCGCATCACAATGTTTCCAATGCTCAATATGCCTGTTATTGTTTACTGTATTATGTTGTTATAACTGTAAACCGGAGTGAAGGACTTCTCCAAACTTCGGTATATAAAAGCACACCCATAAATAAATAAATACATTGGCTGATTCATAAACCATAAGAACATACAGGTCATGCTGGATTAGATCAAGGTCTATCCAGCCTAGCATTCTTCTATTGAGCCTAGCATTCTTCTATCGAGCCTAGCATTCTGTCTCCGACAGTGGACAGTCTGGGTCACAAGTACATATCAAATCCCCAATAGTTGATTAGAGATCTTTGGTCTGTTTTGATTTCTCCGTACTAAGACGTTCTCTGTGCAGAAGATGACACCATGGCTTTGATGGTTTTTGGCACGAAGGAGAGATTGGATCAAAGAGAACTCTCTCTGCACTAATGAAGAAACCATGGGTGTGGTGCCCATTGGCACTAATACGCTACGCTTTCCATCACTGCCTTTTCTGCACCAAGACGTTTCAGACTCATTATGCAGATCATGAGAGGACTGCACCCTTTTATATTTAGGCAATGGACTTTGCCCTAAAGAAGGCTTCACCTTGGTGGAAGCCTGAAAAGATTTCAAAAACTCCTTCAAGATGTAACTTCTCAACTTTATGGCCCTTTCAGACATGCATGCACAGGCCACAGAGTTAGGGACATCATGAGAAGACACAAGGCACATCAGTCATGCTGATCCCAGAATGTCATTTTAGAAAAGCAACAGAGACATCTTTTCAATCCCAGCTTAGCTGCCACCTTAAAGAGCAGCGATTATAAAATGAACTCAAGTTTGAAGAAAAGAAATGAACTCTCTTATATTTTTAACAAAACTCCCAAACAAATTACAAAGAATTATTAATTAGAAAGATAAAAGAAAAATTGCTAAGGAAAAAAGTGAAAATGAGTAGCTTTCGTTTCGGAGAAGGCAAAAAACATGCCCTTTCGCACTAGTGGAACAAAAAAGACTAAGAAGAGCTGTGTGGTGAAAGCTGCGCCATTGGATGATGTTACCCACTTGTATGGCTGATACTTGTTCCACTTGTCCATGAAGAAAATTATTGAACATTGTGGCAACTTACAGACTTCTCATAATTGCAAACTCTGCTGTTTGCTTCACCTATTTTAGACCTCTTTAAATTCTTTACAAGTCTAAAACAGACTAACAATGTAATGGCTGGAAGGACACACTGGCACATCCATTCCAGGTCTTTCAACAACCATTCTCTCTATGCCCTTTTACTTTAAATTTAACACTGATGTTGTAATTCAGTCCTACAATTGATATGTATACTCAGACATCATCATTTGCTCATTCTACACTTACCTGTTGAAGGTAGTATAACTCTAGAAAATAAGACATGTATTAAGTTTCTCCAATAATACCTGCAACTTTATTGTTGATCTTTATTTCTATTTCACTGAACATAAAATTTAGAGAAAGTCATTGTGGAAAGAAAATACCATATCACTGGAGGTAGGACGACTCATAAGATGGCTTAAGCTTTAACCAGTTTTCATTAATTACTTACTAGGCCATAACATTGGCAACAATTGTGCAGTGACTGAGAGCAAAGGATACATACCCATGACACCACTAATTAACCATGAAAAGAGAAGGCATCATGGCAAGGAAAAGATGCATTTTTTGAGTATGTATTTTCCCTCATGAAATCTCTGACAGAGTGGAAATCATGGGAAGTATAATAAATAAGTAGAATTTTGATATACCTGGATTTACCATTTACTATAGACCAAGGGCCTCATTTTCTAAATTATCGCAGGCCTGCGATACTTTAGAAGATGAGGGGCGGGGGGGCCGAAACGGGAGGCGGGCCTGCGCTAGCCAGCAGCGATCGCACCGTCACGGTGCGATCGCTGCCGGTTTCGCACCCAATAGAGCCACCATAGGAGGTGTAGCTATTGGGAGCGAAATAGGCAGCGAAAAGACACTTACCTTTTCGCTGTGCGCACCGTCGTCGCGGAGTCGGCCCCGGAGACGCCCCGACTCCACCCCCATTTTGGTATCGCACGCAAAAAGGGACATTTCATGTGCGATACGTTTGGAAAATAAGGCCCCAAGTTTTTTTTTTAATCTGGAACTAAAAAAGGGATTCTCAGTTATTGGGTATATCATGGGGAAACTCTATGGGTTTCCCAAATTCTGCCTCTGGAACTCTCAACCATGTCTGGCTTTCAGGATATTCACAATGAACACGATGAATAATTTTATACAGTTGCAAATTTTAATTTCAGAAAATCAGATCTGGTTGAGGTTCCAAGGAACAAGATTGGGAAACTCTATATTATGATTCCAAAAATGCAGCATAAGATGGGTAAATGATAAAAGAAAATAACAGAATAAATTAGAGGGCATTCTAAAGAATAATCTGTGAAAGAACTGTATATACTAAATTATATATGGTGGTTTGCATAGTAATCACTCAATTTTTTTCCATTTGGATTTGTATGCTACTTTCCTCCCAAAATGGTACAAAGCTGCATAAACCCAGTATAATAAAATACAATTCTTAAAATACAATAAAACAATAAAATGCAGTAAATCAGCAATAAAATATAACAAAGCAGTATAAAGTGCAATAAAAGTTCCAAACAAAAATCCTAAATTCACTTAATATAGAGACAATAATCCCGTCCCCACAAAAAAATATATGTTTTATTTGTCCTGCCATGGAGGGTGGAAGGCATCCATGATTTTGGTCTTGTTTAATGTAAAATGTTATTGTGCGAGATTTGGTTTTATTATTTTATTTTTATTATATGCTTCAAATGTTTGTATATTCTGGTTATTATATGTCACTGTTCATAGATTTAAACATAAAAAGTTGAAATAAAAAGAAGGGTTTGAACATTATAAAAAAATCATTATGATTAATATTTGTCATGGGATATTCCACAGCAGTTTAAGTCATTGCTCACTATTAGATATAGTAACAGTGGTGGTATTGAGGAAGTAACTTAAATTACAGTATGTTCAGCTTTTATAAACTGAATCAAAACAGATAACATATTGAAGGTAGTGCAGCCTAATGGATTCAATTAATAAATTTTATTCCTTCTTTTAAATTAGTTCAATATAAATGAGACAAATGATATAGCATGGTTCTAACTTTAATATGAATTGAATATAGTTTCAACATATTAGTCTCTAGTGTGGAGCTAGTATCTGGCTGGGAACATGTGTGTAATATGTGCTGAATATGCAGCTAAACTGATGTCTGAATATTCATGCACTGTGTTTTTACATGAACAAGATACAAGCACATGATGCTTCCTTAAGATGCAGGAGCAAAGTATGTGAAAGGATCATACAGTGAACTCAGGTAAAATTCTTTTTTCCCAGTAGAGGTTTTAAATTAAATTCTGAAGAAAAGAGAGAAGAATTGAACTTGTCTTGCTAAGGATATTGTCACTTCCACAGCAAATCAGCCCCTATTCCTAGGATATATACCATATGATTCCTTCTTAATCTATGTACCAAACTATTTAATGCTACCCTAGTTCTCAGTTACCCCCTCCTTGTTTGCAATATCTTACATTAACCTGTTTTTCGCTATGTCTAAACGCTGTTATGAAACTTTGTTAATTGCCTTTTTCGTAAGTTGAACATTAATTGTAAAGCACTACCGCTAATCTCTGTTTGTTCTAGCGTTGCTGCTAAACATTGTTTAATGTAAACCGACATGATGTTACTAAACGAATGTCGGTATATAAAAATCTTCAAATAAATAATAAATAATTAAGGTGCATCACAGGATACAGCCTTATGGTATGATGCACCAGCAAAGCCCATTGAACCTGCAATGATTCTGAAGCAAATCTGAAAATTAGGTCAAGACAATCTTGGATTCTAGGTAGATATCTCTAATTAATTGTATACTTTCCATCATACGGAATGTTTGAAAGAATTACATAAAAGGGATCAAAGTCCATTTGCTTGTCCATCCATAAGTACAAAAATGCTCCAAAAGAGACTGAAATTCAACAAGTGTGGCATGCAGGAAGAAAATGTGAATATCTTGAACAAATTCAAAAACCAGAAAATCTGCATTTTTCAGAGAAATAAGCCTCCATGGCATTCTACAGAAGTACTGTTAAAATGCTGATCACTGTTCCATTCTTAAAAAAAACCCCTCCTTACCCTTCTAGCACTTTGCCCTAGCAACAGAAGCAGCTAGAGGCAGGGAAAAATAACTAAAGCAACTGGCAAAAGATGGCACTAAAAGAGGCTATCCAAACCACTCCCACTCAGCTTCTAAAGTATGCACATAAACCCACCCACGCCCCTCCTTGCATCCTCCATAGACACACAACGATCCCCCCACACTGCCATATATCCCCAACCCACCCACACACACCTCTCTCACACATCACACTTGCATAGGAACCACACACATCATACCTCCAAGACCCATCCCACACACACATCAACCTCCACACAACAACATATATACATTCTTATACCCCCCCCCCACCTCCATGCATCATACGTACAGATCCTTCCTCCACACAGATATGCACATCACATAGACATCTCACACACTACACCACCACCACCAAACCCCTCCCCTTTGACCAAATCTCTGTTGGAAAGCATTTTCAAAGCCATTCTGCCGCACACTTACCCTACTTTCTTTCCATTAAAAAGTGCATCCCACGCTAAGCGTGCTAAATATCTAGCTCCTATTCTTTTGTTGGTGAAGATAACAATCATGGTAACAAACTGTTGTTTTGCTGGAAACATGTTCTACTCTGATATGCACTCATAGCTTACACAAATACTACTTACCTTTGCCTGCATATATCCCTGATAGAAGCAGCTTTTGCTATTGTCTTTTCCCACATTATTTCCTTTCCAACAAGCTGAGAGGGCATATCAGACACCTGCATGAACTTCTGGAGCTCTGGGTACACTCGATCCTAGATTCACATAAAAAGGACAAAAACTATAAATGTACACCTTGTCTGTAAAGAATGCAGGTGTGGCATTTTGATGTGTTGCTAAATATTTGCCATATAGAAAAGCAACTGAATTAGTGCAAGTCTGAAACTTGGAAGCTGTAACACCACTTGTACTTAGATAAATGTGCATATACACTAAAAAGACTATTCAGTAGACGAGGATTAAGAGCTAATCAATTTTTTGAAATGTATGTAGGGAGATGGATAGTTCAACACTCTTCATCTCCCTACATACATTTCAAAAAATTGATTAGTTCTTAATCCTCGTCTACTGAATAGTCTTTTTAGTGTATATGCACATTTATCTAATTACAAGTATACAGAAAAACAGAACAGAACAGACTGGACAAATTACTTTGGAAGATGAAGACAACTAGGGCAGAACCTATGGCAATCTGTGATTATCCCTACATATTATAGCTTTAACATGACACTGCACTTCCTAGATGCTCCCTCATGCTGCTCCACCTATCTTCCAAAATGCTGCTACCTTCCCTTCTCTCTTACAGGCCGATACAGTACAGTGTGCTCCAGTGGAGCGCACTGTTAACCCACGTTTGGACGCGTGTTTTCGACGCGCTAGCTTTACCCCTTATTCAGTAAGGGGTAATAGCACGTCGAAAACTCGCGTCCAACCCCCCCGAACCTAATAGCGCCCGCAACATGCAAATGCATGTTGATGGCCCTATTAGTTATTCCCGTGCGATTCACTAAGTATCATGTGCAGCCAAGCCGCACATTTTGCTTTCAGAAATAAGCGCCTACCCAAAGGTAGGCATTAATTTCTGCCGGCGCCGGGGAAGTGTACAGAAAAGCAGAAAAAACTGCTTTTCTGTACACCCTCTGACTTAATATCATGGCAATATTAAGTCGGAGGTTCCAAAACTTAAAAATTAATTTAAAAAAAATTGTAAAATCGGCCTGCGGCTTGAAAACCGGACGCTCAATTTTGCCGGCGTCCGGTTTCTGAACCCGTGGCTGTCAGCAGGTTTGAGAACCGATGCCGGCAAAATTGAGCGTCGCACTAGTGTCCCTAGCGCCTCTTTTTACCGCGGGCCCTAATTTCAATAATTTGTTTTAGTGAATCACGCGCACAGGAGAGTGGCCTGGGCTCTCGCCCACTCTCCCGCGAACTTTACTGTATTGGCCTGTTAGTTTCCCCACTACCACCAAATGCAAAAGCACCCTACTGGAAGCCAGATTCTCTACTTTCTAACAAACAGGCCTGTTGGGGGTTTGTCCATTGGCTGACCACAATTAGCCAACCTCACAGGCCGATACAGTAAGGAGCGGTAGGAAGAGCTGCGTTAGTGCCGGGCGCACCCGCGGTTGCCGCACGCACAGTCCGGCTCACCTACCGCTCGATACCATATTGAAATGTCATGCAAATGCAAACTGCGTCCAAGAAGCGTCCGTGAAGCGTCCGTGAAGCGTTAGCCCCGCGCAACCCATTTTATTGTATAGAGCGCTATACAGTATCCTGGGTGCGCTGGCCTAACGCTTCACGGACACGCTGGAATCTGTCATTTCAAATGACAGGTACCAGGAAGTGG
The DNA here is from genome assembly GCF_901001135.1 of Rhinatrema bivittatum. Taxonomy (NCBI): domain Eukaryota; kingdom Metazoa; phylum Chordata; class Amphibia; order Gymnophiona; family Rhinatrematidae; genus Rhinatrema; species Rhinatrema bivittatum. Next base: position 479,901,168 of record NC_042615.1, read on the forward strand.
ACGGTTCTCCTATGCTCGGGATTGCCAGTCCTCTCTCCCCTCCTCCCGAAGCAAGGCTCAGGGAGGGGGTGAGAGAGGACTGGTGAAACGACATGCAAAGTGTAAAGCAACAAAGCGACTTACTTTTCTTGCAGCCCTCCTCTGGAGACGGACCGCGGCTCCCCTGCCTCCCAGGGGGCAGCCGGCGGCGAAAGTGGCCCCGCCGGCGAAGATGGATGCCTGCACGTGCGAAAGCGGCCCTTGTGCGTGCAATTTGGCCGCTGAAGACGTGACGTCACATGCCGTGACGCCAAACGTCATGACGTCACGCCTTGAGCGGCCAAATTGCACGCACAGGGGGCCGCTTTCGCCCATGCAGGCATCCATCTTCGCCGGCAGCTGCCTCTGGGAGGCAGGGGAGCCGCGGTCCGTCTCTGGAGGAGGGCTGCAAGAAAAGTAAGTCGCTTCGTTGCTACTTTTCTTTTCTTTTTTTTTTTGGGCTTTTTCGCTTTTTCCGCTTTTGTTGCTTCAGGAGGAGGGGAGAGGACTGGGGCTGCCCCGGAGACCAGCACCCATGGACGTGGCCAGGGCAGGTGAGCGGGGGCTGGGGGAAAGTTTGCCATCTACCCTTACCCCTGTCTCTAACGCAGGGGTAAGGGTAGGCGGTAAGTTAGCAGGTTAAACGCACGGCAAAACTGCAGGTTAAAAAAGCGATAGTCGGGATGCGTGTTACTGTATGGGAGAGAATAGCTAATTCGATCGTTTACATCTCATATACATGCCGCGGGCAGAAGGGGTTACCCGGTGATTTAAAGAGGCGGTAAGAATGGGTTAAAGGAGATAGTGTATCGCGGGTTGGACTAATGCGGCCGAAAAGTGAGTAGAAAGCGGGTTAGAAGCAGAGAATTCTTCCTCTCCTTATTTCCCCGGACCCGATTCCTCTTTCTTTTCCTTCTCCCTTCCCCTTTTCTTCAAGGCATAATTCATTTTGTTGTAAATTTTATGTTAAAATTAGCTACCTAAGTAGCTATACACCGTTTTATGTATTTTTATTTTCTAATCGACTTTATTTCATTGATTTTATATGTCTTTGTAAACCGTTTTGATAAAATTTTATTTTTAAAAACGGTATATAAATACTTTTAAATAAATAAAATAAAAACCATATCAACCATATATGTCCAAAATCCCGTAAACTAAGAATACAATGCATAAACTGCCAGTAAACTTTTTACCCCCTTTAAATTCCCCCCTTCCACCCCCATCCCACCCCCCCTGATAAATCACACAGTTGAGCTTCTTGCATCAGTAATCAGTAAACACAATAGAACAGCTATGTGTACAATGTGTCCCTTACAGCCATCCCGTTTTGACCCTCTCAGTCTGAACCCAAATACCCATCCCCACATTGGTTGACTTGTGTAGCCAAACATCATGTTTCAGAAGGTGTTATACCAGCGTAGAAATGGTTCCCATAGATTGATATGTAAGGCCATCTTGCCCGTGTTCCCTGCACGCAAATAGTACCAGTAATGCACCGACCATAATCGTTTTATAACAGATTCTGCTGTGGGAGGGACTTCTTTGCGCCAACAAGAGGCCAGCTCCTGGCGGGCTGCGCATATTGGGCCGGATTTTAAAAGGGTTACACGCATAAGTTATGCGTGTAACCCTCTTAAAAGGCCCCTGCGCGCCGAACCTATTTTGCATAGGCTCGGCGGCGCGCGCAAGCCCCGGGACGTCCCAGATAAGTCCCAGGGCTTTGCAAAGGGGGCGTGTCGGGGGCATGTCAGGTGAGTGGTGCGAATTTCAGGGCGGGGTGGGAGGCGTGTCGGGGGCGTGACGCCGGCCCGGGGGCATGGTTGAGGCCTCCGGACCAGCCCCCGGGTCGGGTGATGGCGCGCCAGCAGCCCGCTGGCGCACGCAGAAGGCAGGCGTAAATCTGCCGACAATGGTAGGGGGGGTTTAGATAGGGCCGGGGGGGGGGGGGGGGTTAGGTAGGGGAAGGAAGGGGAAGGTGAGGGGAGGCGGAAGGAAAGTTCCCTCCGAGGCCGTGGGAGGTCCATTTAAATGGGAAGTGATCCTTAATATTTGATACCTGGACGTTCATGAGGGATACATTGAGTATCTCCGTCTTTGTCATATTGACTTTAAACCCGGATACAGCACTAAATTTATCCAGCTCCTGTACTAATATGGGCAAGGAGAGCTGAGGATATGCAATGGAAAAAAGGATATCATCAGCAAATGAGATTATGTATTGGTTATTCCCTATTGCAATCCCTTTGATATCAACAATAGAGCGAACTAGCGACACAAGTGGCTTCATAAAAAGAGCAAACAAGAGTGGAGAAAGGGGACACCCCTGCCGTGTTCCCCTACCTAGATCAAAGTAGGGGAATAAGATCCATTCACCTTAATACAAGCCTTGGGGAATGAATACATTGCAGAGAGCCATGTTCTAAAATTCACCCCCGAGGCCTACTTTTCGTAACACTTGAAATAGGAAGCCCAATGGACCCTATCAAAGGCCTTCTCCGCATCCACGGCCACCAGAATCGAAGGGATCCGATGGCCACGGGCTGTCCACATTAAGTTAATTACTTTATGCAGGTTATCCCCTGCCTGCCTGCCAGGGATGAATCCGATTGATCATTATGAACTAACATGGGTAATACCCGGTTAAGTCTGCCAGCCAAAATTTTCGCTAAAATTTTTAAATCAATATTTAAAAGGGATATTGATCTATATGACCCACAGACAGATTTATCCTTGCCTGCTTGGGCAAAATAGTAATACCTGCTATGTTCATGGATGCTGGGAGAGTCTGGTTGGTAATATATTGTTAAACACCTTTTGTAAGTGTGGGATAAGTAAGTCCCCAAACTTTTTATAAAAGAGGCCAGTTAAGCCATCCAAACCCGGAGATTTATGTGGCTTGAGCGTAGAAATGGCGTGATAGATTTCCCCCTGTGTAACTAACCCATCCATCGCAGCCGACTGAGCCTCTGTCAAGGAGGGCAATTATACCTCTTCCAAATACTGTGTTATAACCTTGTCCAAGATTGGTTTTTCATTTGTATATAATTCTTGATAAAATTGCACAAACCGCTGCCTTATACTCTTATTATCTATAAGGTACTGTCCTCCATGATCCCTAATCCTTAAAATTTGGTTCTGGAATATCTGTTGTTTTAATTGTCTGGCCAACAGTTTGCCTGGTCTATTACCCTCAGCAAAGTAAGTATCCCTTGATTTATCTAACTTGTTACTGATCTCTCCGTCCATGATCCCACGAAGTTCATTCCTTTTCTTGTCTAGTTCCCTTTATATCTTCCCGTCTCCCCTAGTTTTATGTTGTTGTTCTAGGTGATTTTTGGCACTAAGCAAATCACGTCGGGTTTGTTGGGATTGACGTTTGCAAGCCGTCGCTTTTGGCAATCAGCCTGCCTCTGATAACTGCCTTAAAGCAATCCCAGACCACCCCTGGGGTAACCTCACCGTTGTCATTGATCGTGAAATATTCTTTAATATCTTCTCGTAGGGATTCACATAATTGGGTATCAAAGAGCAATGCATTATTTAACAGCCAATATTTAGTCCCAGCTTCATCTGCTTGAAAGGAAAATGACCCCAGGAGGGGTGAGTGATCCGACCATGTCATAGGTCCAATTGCCACTTTCTTACATCCCACACACCAGACTTTGCTGCCCAACCACATATCTATGCATGAGTAAGAATCATGAACTCGGGAATGAAAAGTAAAGTCCTTGTGCAAAGGATTTTGAATTTGCCAAATGTCATATACTCCCCATGTTCCCATCAGTGCTTTGAGTCACTGTCTATGACTCTTTGGCCCTCCTCCAGGTGGATTGCTATGGTCCAAGCTGGGATTGAGAATAGTATTAAAATCACCACTCAATAATAGCGGACCTTGTATAAAATCACTTAGGGATTGTTCTAAGTGTGTGAAAAATTCCCCTTGATTGGTATTAGGAGCATAAATATTAATCAGGGTCATAAGCATATTATCTAACTTAATCACTGTTGCAATGTACCGACCCCCCTTTATCTCATCTACCATCAAGTATTTCCAGCCGGAGATCCCTTGCAAACATAATGCCCACCCCACATGTCTTCTTTGCTTCGCTATTGGAGGCCAGCAGTATCTGTGGATATGCCATATCACGCAATAAACGCTCATCTTTCCTGAGAAGATGTGTTTCCTGTATAAAGTATATAGATGCTCTGTTTGCCTTAGCATCTTCGAACAACTGTCGTTTTCGAGGGTGATTGAGTCCCTTGACAATCAGAGAAACAATTTTCAGGTCAGCCATTAAGAATACAGAATAAACAAGAGAATAAAACCTTTAGTCGCTGTTCACTGTTCTGATGCTCATCAAGAATAATACATACTATATCCCCACTTGCCCATGTAGCCTTCCCAAAGGTAACCCACTCCACTTCCATCCCCTTCCCCATAACAACCATCAGCGAGGATTCCATCCTCACCCTATCTAGTGTGGAGGAGTGACGTCATCTCCTGTAGCCAGCTCATGGTTTCACAAATAAATGGTGTCTATGACCAACTATCTCTTTTATGTATCCCCTTCCCACCTCTATCATCAGTATTTTCCAGCCCATACCGTCCAATTTACCGCTGCGGTTCGTAAACTGACTAACGCATATATAGATGGGCTGCTTCATTATGAGGCTCTCTTCAAACAGCATTTCTCATATAGTTCGTTAGTCTGCCTTAAGCAGGGCCATTTAGTTTTGGGGTGATATCAAGGAGTTCTGCTCTTGACCCCGTTTTCAGATTACTTCTCCCTCTTCTATAACTTTGGCGTCCTGTTGCCGTCTGTCTTTTTCCCTCTTTGCCAGTTCTTTGCCATCGCGGTGCTGCTATGTTCTCCAAGGGTGTACTACCTGCTGCTTGCGCTTTCACCTTGATGCCCTTCTGACGTAGGAATTTTTCAGCCGCCTCCAGAGTTCTCGCCGTGCAAGAATGACCACTAATGTTAAAGAGAAGTCCGAAGGGATAAAGCCATTTATATCGGACGTTTTCCACTCGCAGTGTATCTGTTATAAATTTCATAGCTTTGCGTCGTTGGAGTGTGATAGCTGAGATATCATTATAAATTTGTATTGTGGATCCCTTTCAGAGGATATTGCCCAATGTTCTTGCTTTATTCATTATGGCATCCTTCATAGGAAAATTATGCAGACATGCAATAATGTCTCTAGATTGAATGTTATTAGCTCTGCCTAGCGAGCGGTGTGCCCTATCAATAGCAATGTCTTTATCATAAGGCTGAGATGCCTCTGAATTCAAAATGGCCTTACATATAGCCTGGACTAGGGCAGGGTAGTCTGTTGTCCCTTCTGCTTCGGGCACGCTGCGGATCCTGATGTTGTTGCGCCTATTTCTATTTTCTAAGTCCTCCAACTTAGAATTCAAATCGTCCGTGGCTTGCTTCAGTTCAGCCAGTTCCTTTGTCTGCTGTGTCAGCACGGAGGTATGCTCCTCAGTAGTTGCTCGACCTTGTGGATTCATTCTCCTAACTCCTCTACTTCCTTGCGTATGTCCCCCATCGCGTCTTGAAGTTCCTTCTTGAAGGCTTGTATAATTTCAGATTTTATATCCTGGAGCCAGCTTTTAAGTTTGTGCCGAGACGGGCATGTTTCCGCTCCCGGCTCAGCCTGCGGCGCACCCAACGGCGCGCTCTCAGTCGCCATTATTTCTTCCTCTCCCACATGTGCATTTTTCAGGGCTGCAGGGTTGCCCCCGTACGAAAATTCCACCAGGTCCACTGTCCACCGCTGGGTCGCCATCATAAACACCAGTCAGAATCGGGGAGATTTAGAAGGCTGGGGGCCGTATGCTAGCAGCAGACACAGTTGCTAATATTCAGCTACCTGGAGCCGAAGCTTCAAGCAGCCATTCAAGGAGGCTGACATCACTTCCCGCCAAGTGCACATTTTAACTTGGGTCTGTGCACACATTTTCCAGTCAGTGCACTTTTTAAACTCCTGATGCATTAGCATAACATTACCTTACCACATCAAGAAATAGAAAATGTTTTAACCTGTGTATTAAGAACTGTCTGGGTCATTTATCGAAATGCGTTATGGCATTAACACATGCGTTAATGCACTAATGCCATAACGCAAGCGATAATCACGCTAGACCACGGAGTGAATGCAAATTTTTGGAAGGGCTAGGATCAGGGAGGAGTTTGGGAGAGTGGAGAGGGAGAGAGCGCACCTCTGGGGAGGCCCTCACAGCGTGCAACTATTTATATCTCAATAAGAGGGCCATCTAATAGGTCGAGGTGAGGTGTTGGTGGTGATTTAGGGGTCAGTTTCTCATGTACAGTGATCTAGACTGCTGTTGATGTAGCTGCTGCTAAGAGAATGAACACTGCCCATAGTACAGGTAGGAATTATATCTTCTTCTATTAAAATAATATTGTTTCCTGAATGGTTTTTGTGGATATATTCTTTGTTAAGACTGATCCATTGACACTGTGGTTAGAGACCTGAAGAACTGTAGTTTGTTCTTTAATTCCTTCTACTGCCTCCTTTACCTGGTATCCTAAGTTATTTCCTGAACACGGCGCATCTGCTAATTTTTCATGCACATTCTCTCTTAGGCCAGTAACCCCTAAGCCATGCTAGTCTTCTTTTCGTGATGGCTATGGCACATGATGTTGATGCTATATCAAAAGATCATACATTCAATTTAGTGATATGTTTTGTGCATTCCTCAGCGTCTTATAGAAGTGCAACAATGTTCAATTTATCTTGGAGAGCAAGATGTTGCGTGAACTCTTATCTTTGACCTTGCTGAAAACAGATCCAGGGACAGAGTTCTTTGACATCTTTTCTCTAGAAAACTAGAGGGGAGGGAAAATACTTTACTCTACCCTTTTGAGCTTGATCTTCCCTTATCAGAAGGAAATGAAAGCTCATACTTGAGCTTCATATCTCAGTACATGTGGGCAGAAGTAACATTTTACCACTGCATTGCGGTCAGGGCCCAGGCACCTTAAATAAAGATTATGTACGCCTTGACTTCCATTTTATGATAGCATCTACAGCATAGCTTAAATGCCTTCTTACCTAACTAATTAGATGGTTTTCCGAACATTGTGAAAAAAAGTTTCCTTTTTTTTTTTTTTAAATTAGAAGCTATGGCTAACTAAAACAAGACGAATGAAATTTCAGACACAAAATTGCCTGAAAAACCTTTCAAGAACTCATGTTAACAGCTGAATCAGCAGAATTCCCATCTCACCTCCACTAGAGATAGAGCTCTTTCTGTTGCAGGCCCCTCTCTATGGAACTCCATGCCTACTGAACTCCGCTTAGAGCCTTGTACCTCTAAATTTAAAAAAAACTAAAGACCTGGCTGTTTAAACAGGCATACCCTGAATAGGACACCCCACACACGCTCTGCCTCCTGTATACCCTTATCCACCTCCACAGTCTCATGCTTATACCTTAAATGTCCGTCACAATTTCATAGTTCCTTTTTACTCCCCCGTCCCTTAACTCTGTCATTGCTCCATTTTACCTTACAAGACCCGTTGCCATTGTTTTGTATTTTTTTGCAAGATTGTATATAGTTCTTTTACAAGTTCCTGTGCCATGTTATGTTGTATACTTGCAAAGTACTGTTCCTATCTTAGTTAATCTCCTTTCCCTTTTTCAGTCTTTTCTCCGACTCCGCTCTCCCATTTTCTTACTCCGCCTGCTCCTCATTCCCCGTCCCTATTTTTTGTATTTTCTTTCAGTTAATTGTAAACCGATATGATGTTCCCACGAATGTCGGTATAAAAAAAACCCTGTCAAATAAATAAATAAATAAATAAATAGATTTGAGTATTCACAAGGCACACACACACAAAAAAAAAAGCTGAGGGATGCACACAGTAAGGGCAGCATAAGAATTCCTGTACATACTCAGAAAGACCTTTTAGTTTCTCTGATTTATGAGAGAATAAGTCCCGACTCGGCACCGTCAGATGTCACCCACTTCTGTGGCTGTATTGTTCCTGCTTGTCCATGGAAAAAAATGTCCAATCCAAATACAGTGAACAAAAATGAAAACACAAGCCTAAATAGTGGTTTATGTTACTACAATACACAATTATGCCATATTTATTTATTTCTCATTTCTTATATACAACTCATCAGATATCAGATCCGGCCAGAGCGATTTATAATAAATCCAATAAGAATACAATCAATGTGTTGAGTTCGTGGACCATTGGGCCGGCTAGAGTGAGAGATGTAACTACTGCAGGAAGGCCTGCAGTGATGCTTGTAGCCAGGAGGTGAATCAAGACCAGGAGACCTGACAGGGCCTTCACCTATACCAGCCCTCGTTCCCTGCAGGTTGAGCCCTTAGGTACTGAGAGGGCCGGCAGGACTTAGGTCTCTTGGAGACGAGAGAAGTAGTGAGCAGTCCAAGTCATGACAGGCGGAAGACAAGAAGAGTCAATGACAGTCCAGAGGTTCAAGGCAGGCGGCAGACAAGAAGGAAGTCTGGAGATGAAACTGAGGTCAAACCGAGGAATCAAGCCAAGGATCAGATACAGGAGCAGGAACAAGGCACGGAGCAGGAACAAGGCACGGAGCAGGGTTAGCAACTGAACTTTCAGGAGAGACAACCTGTTGCTAAGGCAGCTCTCCACAGCAGCTACCAGGTCTAAATACTGCCTCCTTTATGAGATCATCCTCTGTCGCATCACTGCCCCTTAAAGGGGCGGAGTTTCCCCCGTGCGTCAAGGAGGAGCCCTTGCTGAGGGAAGCAGGACAGTGTCAGCAGCCATGCGGCAGGCTCTGGGAGGCCTGCTGCGGTGCGGAGCGTGAAGAGGAGCGTCGGAGCCAGTAGGGGGGTCCCGTCGGGGTCTGCCGCCACATGCACGGCTCGCGGGTGCTACGCCTGCGAATCGTAACAGTGCCCCCCCCTTACACCCCCTCCGAGAAGGGCCAGGCTTGCCAGGGTTATCTGATGAAAGTGCTGGAGCAATGCCTTGTCAAGAATGTTGGAGGATGGTTCCCATGAGTTCTCTTCAGCACCAAGTCCTTTCCACGCAATCAGATACTCCCAGTGTCTATGGTGCCGGTGGACATCAAGAATTTCCCGAACCTGATAAACAGAGTCGTCCATCAGACACCGCAGCAGTCGGTTCAGATGGGGCCGCATGGAAGGGAGAGAGTACTAACGGTTTTAAAAGGGATACATGGAAGGAATTATGTATCCGGAGGCTTGTGGGAAGCCGCAAGCGATAGGTTACCGGTCCCAAGTGATCAGTAATAGAGAAAGGTCCAATGTACCTGGGAACGAGCCTCATTGAGGGAACCCTCAGGCGGATGTGGCAGGTACTGAGCCAAACACGGTCTCCTGTGTTTAACAGTGGGGCTATCGATGGTGCTTATCCGCCATACATTTGGCAGCGTTGGCAGCCTGGAGTAAGTTGAAGTTAGTATCGTCCCATAGGGCATGTAGTTGTTCGGCTGTAATTTGAGCCGCTGGGGAAGTTACAGAAAGTGGCAGTGGCAGCGGCGGTCTCGGAAGTTTGCCATATACGATTTGGAAGGGGGAATTCCCAGTAGCGGAGTGAATGTGGGAGTTATGTTAAAATTCCACCCAAGGCAAGAGTGTGGCCCAATTGTCCTGACGGCAGTTCACAAATGAGCGGATGAACATCTTCAAACCCCTGTTGACACGTTCTGCTTGTCCATTTCCCTGAGGATGGAATGCTGTGGTAAAGTCCAACTGTATTCCGAATTTTTTACACAGTGCCCCCCAATATATGGCTGTGAATTGAGGACCTCGGTCTGATATTATGTGTAACGGGAGGCCGTGCAGTCGGAACACATGTAGGGTGAACAGATGTGCCAGCTCAAGAGCTGATGGAAGCTTGGGCAATGGAATGAAGTGCACCATTTTGGAAAGCCTGTCGATCACAACCCATATTACTTGATTCCCTGAAGACATGGGTAGGTTCACCACAAAATCAGTAGTTATATGAATCCAAGGTTCTCGTGGTGGTGACAGAGGTTGAAGAAGCCCCCAAAGTCGGCTTGGTAGCGGTTTTTGTTGGGCGCAAGTCAGGAAGGAGCTAACATAGGCATGAACATCTTGCATCATATGAGGCCACCAGTAGTAGCGGAATAAGAGTTCTAGTGTTCACGCTCTCCCAGGGTGCCCTGCGGAGAGGGAGTTGTGTGCCCAAGAAAGAACTTTGGAATGAAGGCTGAGTGGGACCACCGTCTTCCCTGGCGGTATGGTATCTGTGATGGCTAGTAGAATTTTAGCTGGATCCAGGACATAACTAGGTGGGTCTTGTGAGTCTTCGGATTCATACAGTCTGGAGAGAGCATCTGCTCACACATTTTTCACCGCCGGGCAGTAAGGTAGTATCAAATCAAAACGGCTAAAGAACAAGGACCAGCAGGCTTGACGTGGGTTCAGTCGCTGTGCTTTGCTGAGATATTCTAAGTTTTTGTGGTCGGTGTAGACCATAAAAGTGTGCTGCACCCCCTCCAGCCACTGCCTCCATTCCTCAAGAGCCATCTTTATTGCTAGCAATTCTTTATCGCCAATTCCATAGTTCTTTTCAGCTGATGAAAACTTATGAGAGAAATAGGAGCAGGGAAGTAGAGTCCCCTGGTTAGAATGTTGACTAAGGACTGCCCCCACCGCAAGGTCAGAGGCGTCCACCTCCACGATGAATGGCCGGGTTGGATCCGGATGATGGAGACAGGGTTCTTGCAGGAAGGCGGCCTTGAGTTCCTTGAATGGCCTCACTGGGCCAGTGTCTAGGATCCACACCCTTCTTGGCACTATAATGTGAGAGTAGCGAGGAATGAAGTTTCTGTAGAAGTTGGCGAAACCAAGAAAGCGCTGCACTGAGCAAAGCCCCACCAGTTGTGGCCACTCCCGGATGTTGACTAGTTTATCCAGGTCCATTTGGAAGCCGGTGGTGGAGACAATGTAGCCCAAGAAGGGTAAAGACTGTTGCTCAAAAAGACACTTCTCAAGTTTCGCGAATAGACGGTTCTGACACGTTGGAGAACCTGGCGGACATTAGAGTGATGGGTAGCTAGATCCCTAGAATAGATTAGGACGTCGTCCAAACAAACAATAACTCCCTTGTGTAGCATATCCTGAAATATTTCTATCATCAGATTCTGAAAGACTGCGGGCGCATTACAAAGTCCAAATGGCATCACAAGATACTCGTAATGACCGTCGCGCGTGTTAAACGCGGTTTTCCACTCGTCCCCTGGCTTGATCCAGATCAAGTTGTATGTGCCCCGCAAGTCCAACTTGGTGAATACTCGGGCTCTGAAGACGGTCCAAGAGCTCAGGAATTAAAGGGAGAGGATAGCGATCCTTGCGGGTGATGGCGTTGAGTCCCGGTAGTCTATGCAGGGTCTTAATAATCCATCCTTTTTGGCTACAAAGAAAAACCCGGCACCAGCTGGGGACGAAGAAGGACGAATGAACCCCTGGTCCAGGTTCTCTTTTATGTATTTGGACATAGCTTGAGTCTCTGGCAAGGATGGTGGGTATACCCGCCCTCGGGGTGGAACTGTATCAGGTAGCAAGTTGATTGCGCAGTCAAAGGGACGATGCGCCAGAAGGGTCTCTGCCTCCTCCTTGGAAAAGTCATCTGAAAAGTCAGTGTATTGTGGTGGTAGTTGGAGGGTAGTAGTAGTAGCAGCAAGTTGAACCTGTGGTTGCGGCTTCTGGTGCAGGCAGGTATTGAAACACACGGAACCCCAAGCCGTGATTTGAAGAGTTTTCCAGTCAATATAGACACGTGTTTCTGTAACCAAGGGAGACCCAATACAACTGGGTGGACCGCCTTTTCTAGGATGAAGGTAATTTCCTCCTTATTGAGGACTCCAGTAAGGAGGGTCACAGGGGCTGTGCAGGAGGTAACTCGACCTGGAAGTGGCTCCCCTTGAATGGACGAGATGATCAATGGTGGGCTGTGGCGGAGCACTGGAAGTTGCAGCTGGCGTACTAATTCCACCAGGATGAAGTTTCCTCCAGCTCCGGAATCAATGAAAGCCAACGTCGTGAGTGAACCCCCGGGGAACTGAAGAGAGGCAGGAACAGTACACTGGGGAACAGGATTGATGCAGCCTAGGGTCAGTCCCCAGAGACACCTAGACCTGGGAGTTTCCCGGACACTCGGAGCACCGGGCCAACAGATGCCCTTTACCACCGCAGTAAAGGCATAGGCCCAATGTTCTTCAATGCTGCTTTTCTTCTGCAGTGAGATGACTGCGCCCCAGTTGCATGAGCTCCTCCCTGTGTTCCGGTGCACCCGTGGATGTTGCTTGATGAGCCATCAGGCTTGTGAAGGAGGGAGTCAGGGGAACCGGGCGATGAGCAGGATTAAGTTATCTTGCATGTTGCTGCAACTGCCGATCGATTTTGCCAGCCAGATCAATGAGAGACTCAAGTCCATCCGGGAGGTCTCGAGCAGCCAGTTCATCCTTGATACGGGGAGACAACCCCTCGAGGAAAATACCGCGTAGGCTGTCCCCACGCCAACCCAGTTCGGACGCCAAAGTGCGGAATTCTACTGCAAATTCGGCCAGTGGGTGTGACCCTTGGCGGAGATGAAGCAGTTCGGAGGTGGCAGTGGATAAACTGCCTGGCTCATCAAAAACCTGACAGAAGGTCTGGATAGAGCGAGACAGATCTCCGAGAATGGGATCCCTGTGCTCCTACAGCGGGGACAGGATGAAGGAGGTTTTAACTTGATCCATTGGAAACTGCTGGGCCTGGAGCTAGAATCGGATAAAGCAGTGGTTCAAAAACCCCCGGCACTGCTTTGGATGTCCGGCAAACCTAGGCGGGACCGGCATATGAGTCAGAGGAGAGGGAGCAACTGGAACAACGGGGGGAGGGGCGACAACCCCCGGCCCTGGAGCGGATTCAAGATGACTGACCAAGCACTCCACCATGGCGGACAAAGTCTCTAGACACTGTTGCTGCTGTTGTATTCATTGGGCCATACCTGGGATAGCGTGGAGGCCGGACAAATCCACCGGGTCCATGGCCTTAGCAAACTGTTGAGTTCGTGGACCCTTGGGCCAGCTCGAGTGAGAGATATAACTACTGCAGGAAGGTCTGCAGCGATGCTCATAGCCGAGAGATGGATCAAGACCAGGAGACCTGACAGGGCCTTCACCTATACCAGCCCTCGTTCCCCACGGGCTGAGCCCTTAGGTACTGAGAGGGCCGGCAGGACTTAGGAGGTTCTCCTAGAGACAAGAGAAGTAGTGAGCAGTCCAAGTCGTGACAGGCAGAAGTCTAGAAGAGTCAATGACAGTCCAGAGGTTCAAGGCAAGCGGCAGACAAGAAGGAAGTCTGGAGACGAAGCTGAGGTCAAACCGAGGAATCAAGCCAAGGATCGGATACAGGATCAGAAGCAGGAACAAGAACAAGGCACGGAGCAGGAACAGCAACTGAACTTTCAGGAGAGACAACCTGTTGCTAAGGCAGCTCTCCACAGCAGCTACCAGGTCTAAATACTGCTTCCTTTATGAGATCATCCTCTGTCACATCACTGCCCCTTAAAGGGGCGGAGTTTCCCGCAGGCATCAAGGAGGAGCTCTTGCTGAGGGAAGCAGGACAGCGTCGGCGGCCATGCAGCAGGCTCTGGTAGGCCTATCGCGGTGCGGAGCGTGAAGAGGAGGTCAGAGCCAGTAGGGGGGTCCCGTCGGGGTCTGCCGCCACGGGCGCGGCTTCCGGGTGCTGCACCCATGAATCATAACACAATGTATACAAATTCCAAAACAAAAATTCTATACTAAAAGTTCTTATTTCTATGCCAAATTCCTGAGCCATGTAAACTGACAAATATCTAGAGATAGCTACCCACAGTATTTTTTTCCTCAAGATGTGCCAGCTAGCCAAGCAATATTCAGTTCTGTATTATGAAGCGCCACTCATTTTTCCAAATTCCAGAATTTAAGATAATACAGTCTTAAATGAATCAATTTTCAAACATTATAAGGTATTAAGCCCTTTACTGCTAAATCTAAGTAGTTAAGAAAATACATATTTAAAAAAGGAACTTATATAGATTAATTAAGTTGACTTAGATAATAACCACTGCTATTACTAGCAACGGTAACATGGAATAGACTTAGTTTTTGGGTACTTGCCAGGTTCTTATGGCCTGGATTGGCCACTGTTGGAAACAGGATGCTGGGCTTGATGGACCCTTGGTCTGACCCAGTATGGCATGTTCTTATGTTCTTAGATGTGTACAACTTCTAAAGGTTTAAATCTAGACTTGGATACGGATGAAAACTTATGAGAGAAATAGGAGCAGGGAAGTAGAGTCCCCTGGTTAGAATGCTGACTAAGGATTGCCCCCCTCGCAAGTTCAGAGGCATCCACCTCCACAATGAATGGCCGGGTTGGATCCATTTGTAAAAATGAAATCGTGAAAAGAATACCATAAACCATATACTACAAATGTCATACAATTTGTGAAAAATCTTGCACTATTATTTGGCAAGTAGTATCATTTGACCAAGGCTCAAAATTCATTCATAAATTCCTCATTCCAGGCACTAACAGAAATGCATTTTAACTAAACTGGATTTACATCACAATACAACATTACTCTCATCTGATGAATCAGCTGAAATTTCAAACTACCAAAGTTTTAGCCTAGCATCCTACAGGGAAACTAGCCTTATAAAATCATCATACCTGTAATGTATGTGTCCATCTGTTCCCCTTCACTCCCCACCCGGTAAGTGTGAATCTTCACTCAGTAACTTTTTAGTGAATTTAATTAACATTTCTCCTATAGACAGTAGAGTACCCAGTGATCACTCACACTTTTCATATGCCCCTCCCCTCACATACTTCGAATTACTGTTTATTTGAAGGGAGAAGGTATTGTCTTTGCTTCCTAGAGGGAAACAAGCCAGTTCAGTTCAGTCAGTTGTAATCTCGGGGAGATCAGAGCACATTGTGATACCATTGATCTGTCCTGCTCTTGATTTGTGCTTGTAGATTCCTGACTATACAATTTGAAATATAGCAATATGCCCTGCAAGTCAACTCTCTTAAGTTGAAATCTTAAGGCCAAAGAATATTGTGATGTCACTGAGGATTTTTAAAGCTGCCCTGCCATTGGTTACTAGTAGTCATAACCATATGCATAACATTTCCTTATCACAGCCAGTTTACATGTCCATATCATAGCAGCTATTAGAAATCAGCACGGAGAAGAGGAGGAGGAGAAGGAGTGTTATACCAGCTGCAGAGCCTACCGGGGGTGAGAGCCTTGCTGTTCCGGGCCCCTACGGAGAAGCTACTGCCCTCCCGTCTGACGTCATTTCTGCGGGACTGGTGGGGTCCTTAAAGCCAGCCCAGTGTGAAACTTTTCCCGAGGAGAGGAGGAGGAGGAGTGTTTTACCAGCTGCAGAGCCTACCGGGGGTGAAAGCCTTGCTGTTCCGGGCCCCTACGGAGAAGCTACTGCCCTCCCGGTCTGACGTCATTTCTGCGGGACTGGTGGGGTCCATAAAGCCAGCCCAGTGTGAAACTTTTCCCGAGGAGAGGAGGAGAAGGAGTGTTTTACCAGCTGCAGAGCCTACCGGGGATGAGAGCCTTGCTGTTCCGGGCCCCTACGGAGAAGCTACTGCCCTCCCGTCTGATGTCATTTCTGCGGGACTGGTGGGGTCCATAAAGCCAGCCCAGTGTGAAACTTTTCCCGAGGAGAGGAGGAGGAGGAGTGTTTTACCAGCTGCAGAGCCTACCGGGGGTGAGAGCCTTGCTGTTCCGGGCCCCTACGGAGAAGCTACTGCCCTCCCGTCTGACGTCATTTCTGCGGGACTGGTGGGGTCCTTAAAGCCAGCCCTTCTACGCTGCATCGCAATCGCTGGCGCATCGCCAAAGCCGCGCGCACCTAAGGGGCGCGCGCGACTTAGCTCCAACTTTGCTACTGACTTTGGTGCTGACTTGGCTTTTTGGATAATTTCTCTTGTGTTTAAAAGTTTAAATCCTCCTCGAACCTCCATTAAAGGATCAAGGGACAGAAAAAGGAGAAGCCGTGCGGGTAAGCCCTTAATATTAAATTAGTAATTAAGTAATGCCTCATACGAAGAGCAAGGGGCGACTGCGAACTGAGTCCTCCGCCCCAGTAGCAACCGCTCCTATGCAGCCATGAATTGAGGGTTTTTTTTGCCCCGGCAGCAGCCTCAACTCCTGGAGTAAAGTCTGTAGAGGGTTCAGGGGAGGAACATAACCTGTCCCTCATAGACATTCATACATCTCTAAGCCCAGGAGTGCCTGCAACCCCCTCTCCTCCAAGCCGTTGCACCCAACAGGGTCCCGATCGAGATACCCAGTTATCAACCGGTGGTAACTCAGTTCCTGAGGGGGAAACTGAAGGGAACACAACGGACAATTTACATTTGATTAGTCATGGAATGATTGATAAAAATATGAATGAGAATAAGAACTTAACCGAAAATGTAATCGAGGGAACATCTATTAAAAAAAAAGGAGAGGGTGGGAACTCGGAAGAAGAAATCCATAAAATTTCTGAAATCTCCCGTGAAGGTGGGAAGGGTGTTAGTTTCACCTTGCATAAATTACAGAAACTGAAAGTAGTAACGCTAGACTCCATATGGAATGCGATAACAAAACTAGAAAATACTATTTCATCATTAGCTGGTTTGATAAATACATCCCAGAATACTATTCAACACATGGAAATTAAGATCAATAATCACGATAGTAGCATTAAGGATATATCTGAAAAAATAACACAAGTGCAGGAAGTTCAAACTAATTTGATCCAATCAGATAACATGGTGAGAAGGAGGTTAGAGAATATTGAGAATAAAATGCGTTACCAAAATTTAAGGATTTTGAATTTTCCTTATATTAAGTTAATATCCCCCAAAGAACAATTCAAGAAATATCTTATAGATATTCTTTTAATGCCCTCTGAGTCCTTACCTATGCTATCTAAGATCTATTATGCACCAACAACTAAATTGGCTGATAATAATGGAACACGACCTCCTGATGTAAATCTTGAAACAGATTTGACGGCCTTTTTAGAAGCTCCATCTGTTGAACAAATTGAATACTGGGGAACACTATTAGTATCATTTACCTATCCTTCTGATAGGGATTTAGTACTAAGGTTGTTCCTTAAAAATCATAATAAGTTGTTTTATGGTAAAAATGTTTGGATATATCCTGATGTTATGAGAGATACGCAAGTTCGTAGAAAATCTTTTGTTGGAATGTGTCATGAAGCACGAGCACTAGGTGCTCAGATAAATGTAAGATACCCATGCAAATGTTTATTGCATTATAAAGGGAAAAGCTATGTTTACTATGAACCCAAACATCTTAGAAGTTTCTTGGATAAATGCAAAGATGAAGCAAGCACCACCTAACCAGTGCAGGTCTATTTAGAGAAATAAGGCTGATGTGATCTCCATTGCTTTTCATAATATTGATTTTTCTTTGTTTATGATTATGTTCCAGTTTGTCCAGAGATCCTTTTATTTTCTTTATGACTTATTAGCAGGAAAGAAATGAGATTTTCTGTTTGTATTAATTTGCAAAATGTATAAATAAAGAATTATAAAAAAAAAAAAAAATCAGCACATGCCATAAGCCATTATGGTTTTTTCTTCTTCAGCTGAGCATTTGAAAAAGGCAACAGAAACAGTATTTAGCTTGCAAAGAAAAATCTCATCTCAGGAGCAACAGTCTTGTATTTCTCTGACCTGTTTCTCCCATAGGGAAGTCATCAAGCGTAAGGTGATTGCTCTGAGTTTTGGAGTGCTCCCAAGTATCTGTATTGCACGCAAAATCTGAGCGACACACACCTGCAAAAACAGACAGACAGACTTCAGAGTAGCAAAATATCAAGTATATTTTTTTCTTTATATTTAACATTATTTGCCTGTAAAGACTCATGATATAACTGATATGAACTACCTTCAAGCCAAGCATTCTTACCAACCCCCACCCAAAGTACTGGAATCTGTCTTCCAATGGTAAGCTACAATCACCAACACAGCTCTCTATTTCTGCCCATTTATTCACCTTCCCTAATACCATTCTGTCTTTCTTTGCCTCTGCCTTTCCATGCTGCATGTGTCAGTGATGCTTTATTTTCATTGCAGGGCCATGTTTTATGCCTTTATTAAAAATGAGCTCATTCTCACAGAGGAAATGCCACACAGAAACATGGGGGAATTTGCCTCATTTTAAAAGCTTTGACAATTGGCTCTGCTGCTCACAAGATTCAAACATTAGTTAATTCAGTCTTTTTTTTTTGTCTGTTACCATGTGTCCATTATATTCATGTGTAACTTTCTGTGTAACTACAGTTAGCCAATTTTGGCATATCGACTAAGGAGACTCTAGAGACTAAAGGAAATGTGTTGTCTCTCTGTCAGACTGTCACTTTCCAGTAAGCGTTATTTGAAATGTAATCTAAAACTGGATAATCTAAATCTAAAGGCTTAGAGTTACCAAGTATTAGAAGTTTATTCAGAAGGAAAATAGGCCGGGATCTATGGCAGTTTATGATTGCATGTGTAACCGAGAGCCAATCTTCAGTTACCAGTATGCCCAGGGAAGCATTAGCTGGAGTAGGTTAGTGGATGGCAGGAGAACCCATTCAAATTCCAGTCCCTCCCTTTGAAGGGCCAGGGCATGGCCGTCCCCCAGGAGGCTTTATAACAGCTCTCTCCTGAGATTCTGGAGGCAGTCTCTTAGAAGGTTTGGAGAGTTAAGAGGTAGTGAGGAGCTTACCTTTTTTTTTTTTTGTGCTTTTCAGGCCCAGTCAGAGGGAACAAGCTAACCCAGCCTGGGATTCCTGACCAGGATCGGGAGGGAGGTCCTGCCAGTCTACTGCACAGCTGGTTAGGATACTCCTCCAGGCTTTTGAGATTTTTCATGGTTAGGAGCCTCACTGGATACCTGGGCCTTTCTTGGACTCAGGGCACAGGGATACACCTGTGTCTGGGACACCTAGGGATAGGGAAGATCTGCCCCAGAAGTGGTGGTGACCCATTATAGGGAGCAACTCTGGTACTATATTCAGTTAAGGGAAGAAGACTATTAAGTTAGGCATGCAGGAGGAAGATTTTTAGCTGCCCCCTCTACCTGCAGTGAAGCAGAGTAAGAAAAACCTGCATCCAGGGATTCCTCCCATAAGTGATTCAGAGGAGAGAAAAGACTGTGATGCCTTAGGCATATATTATTGTGCCATCTGCAATTATCTTATACAGTAAATTTAAGTTTGGATACTAACCCAGTGTGTCCAGCATCTTTATTTGAGCCCACAGCATACAAAGTGAAGTGACCCCTCTCCCAAGGATAACAAATGGAAGTTAGACATTCCTGCACTGGTACCCAAAAGGATAAAAGGATTCACACCTTGGAGAAGGGTCATTAGAGAAGAGCTAGTAAGGGTTCCTGCCCTAAAGAACTTACAAATACTTTTATGGTCCCATCCATGCAGGAAAGGCTCACTTGGGTGGGGCTGCACACACACACTATATATATATACATGCAGTTTAAGAAATGTATACACATACACACACACCTATCCAGCACTAAATGAAAGGCATTAAAACACCCTTACAAACCTGGGGCTACATACAACATATCTCAAAAATACAAAAGTATACCCCAAAATTTACAATGGTGTCTCAACTCGATCGTGCAAACAGTTTTTATTCTAATTTAAATGTTAAAACAAAGCATACAAAAGCCACCTACTTAAACTGCACACAAGCTATGTTTGGCTCAATATACAGTCACACCAATTACCTACTGATTATTCAGTTTAAAAAAACATCTTCCTGGAGATCACATGATGTGGTGGGCTTGATAGGCAGCAGCTATCTGAGCTCCGGCTACCACCCCAGCCTAATCCTTCTACATCACGCTTGCCCCGTGGTTTTTTAAGTCTGCTTCACTTCTATCGCACCTGGGAACTCATCACCAACTGAGAACCGACATAGTGGACACCGTATGGCTTCCTGGCCGGTTCGTAAGGAAAAAGAAAAGTAGAAAGCCCCGGCCCCCAAGACGCCACCTCACCCGCGATAGTGCAATTGCAGACGGGAGACTCCCTGGAAGACAAGATATCACATGCGGTGGTGACAGCCCTGGACATGAGTCTTTACCAAATTTCCGAGCAAATCGCTGAGGTTAGAGCCTCTTTGGTAGACTTTGATGGCCGGGTAGAACGGGTTGAAGGGTGCGTTGTGCTTGCCGAGGATGATATTGGCGTGCTTGAACGCCAGGTAGCTGAGTTGGAAAAGCAGGCGAAAACGAGTGAGTGATCTCGAGAATCACTCCTGTCGCAACAACTTGTGTTTCATGGGGATTCCAGAATCTCTACCTGATTTAGATCTTCCATGACTACTAGAGGCCTGGTTGCTCAGCTTTGTTCCTTCACTCACTTCCCCATCCGGGGGCCTCCTACAACGAGCACATTGTGTGGGCCAGAAAAATGAAGGTGAAATGGCGCGCAGACAGAGTGATACTGACACGATTCCTGCACTATGCCCACAAGGAACTGGTCCTCCTGCACTATCGGAAGGCGAGAGAATTCTTTTACGAATCTTATAGGATCCTGGTATTTCAGGACTTTTCGCCTAGAGTAACCCTGCTCCGCAAAGCATTCAATGGAGTATGCACAGACCTTGTTAACAAGAAGATCCGATTTGCGCTCCTGTTCCTAGCACGGTTACGGATTTCTTATCAGGGTCAGTTAAAATTTTTTACTTCGGTGTCGGAAGCCAGTGCTTATGTACAGGGCCTAACAAGTTTGGCCCCGCAACCATCACCTTGAATGAGCAGTGTTAATTCCATGGGAGATTTTTCGGATGCTGTTATTTTTTCCTCCTGGCAAGATTCGCTATTGCTGGAAATTATTGAAATACCTTCATCGGAGGTAGCCCCATGATTCACCGGTGGGATGTACAGTATATGGGACAGAGTCTGACCTCTTTGTTGCTCTAGCGGCCACAACTTCCAGTTTTTCTTTGTTCTTTTTTTACTTTTCTTTTCACTGTCCCTCAACTGGACTTCGCAAACTTGCTTGGGCGGAGCGTCCTGAGGCACCAGGTGCCTAGTTTGGGTTTTTGATGTGTTAATTTCTTGTTTCTGATCTAATATGTTAATAGGGGCTTTTTTGGAAAATGGCGGGGTGGTAGCCGTACACATGGTTTCATCTTTGTGATCTCCAGCCCTTTATAGGGTCAACGTGTTACGCTGGGGAAGGGGAAGGGGTCTCAACTCTTGGACCATGGTTTGGTTCAAGGGTGGAAGATTTCGACTATCTGGAGAACACCTGATTACATCTGAGGTAAAAAAGACAAAAAAAATTGAAAAAAGAAAAAAAAGCAACACTGAAACTGGGAAGAGATGATGAATTTGAAAAGAATAAAAGGTCTGAGGGACCCGCCCCTCCCCCGATGTCATCGCTCACGGAACTGAGCCGTTAAAATCGCCAAGCCAGCAGGCGCCGCGCACCATGTGTCACACGTCGAAGGGGCGCGACAAAGGGGCATTCCCCTTTGTGCACCCCTTCGTGCATCCCTTAGTTTTAAATATTCCCCTTGTTATCTTTTATCCCTTGTTAACAATTTCTTCTTTATAATTGTTTTACATTTTCTGACAAAGGTAATGTATGCTTTTTAGTATAATTTGTTGATTGTTCTATGTAACGCTCACAGGCAAAGTTATGTTTTATTGTAAACCGGTGTGATTTGTATTTTATACAGGAATGTCGGTATATAAAAGTTAAAAATAAATAAATAAATAAATAAATATTTTCATTGGGGGATAGGGGGGGAATTTGAACGGGGAGGGTACCTTGCAGAGAATCTCACTACAAACTTGTTGAGAAGTTTTGGAATGTGGTTTGTGCCCTTGATTTTCTTGTGTCCTAATCATCCAATGTTTTTCAGGCAATGCTTTCGGGTTATTTGGGGATCTATAGGCTGAAGATCTTTTTTCTGGGAAACGGAGTGGTTAACGCCGCAACATAGTTTTCTACATCTGGGCTTATGGTGTTAGAAATGATGACTTGGAATGTAGCAGGTTTGGGTACTCCCATAAAGCGGGAAAAAATATTAGCGAGGTTGGCCAGACTCCATGCTCAGGTAATTTTCCTGCAGGAGACTCATATGCTTTCGGATGAGGTCCAAAAGCTGCAAAAGAAATGGGTGGCATAGGTTTTTACGCCACTGGCACCTTCAAAACTAGAGGGATAGCAATTCTCATCCACTAGTCTACCTCCTATCAGCTGCAGGAGAGTGTAGAGGATCCTCAGGGTAGATTTCTTATTTTCAAGGGTATCTTGATGGGGTCCCCAATCATTTTGGTCTCTGTCTGCACCCCAAATTCATACAACCACTCTTACTATACTACTTTATTCTACCATCTTACCAAACTAAGCGATTATCCCATAGTCATAGGGTGGATTTTAATTTAGCAATTGATCCACAACTGGTCAGACAACTGCCCAGGGGAGGACATTCTGTCAGTGAACACAAGGGTCCAAATTTTTTATGTAAACATTTACAATTAATGGATTTATGGAGGATGCTCCACCCTGGGGAGCGAGAATTCACCCAACTTGCTCGGGCACACTCTGCCCGCTCACAGATAGATTACTTACTAATCTCTGAATCCATTTTTTCCAGATTGGCGGGGGCTTCTATTGAATCTTTACTGGTCTCCGACCATTGTCTAGTGGTGGGGACATATGGTCATAGACTGGGACCTTCCCAGAGTCAATGGCGACTCCCGGCATTTCTGGCTGGTGACCCTGAGTTTCCGGCTTTTCTATTAAAGAGGTGGCGAGAGTTCTTGTAGTTCAATCAGCAGCACCTTGACCAGCCTGTTTTTTTGTGGGAAGCTGCGAAGTGTGTCCTTCGAGGGGATATTATTAGTTACGTTAGTTTTAAAAAGAAAAAGTTGGACAAGGAAATTATCTCTTTGGAAAAACAGATAAGGACTCTTAAACGTCAAATCAATCTTAAGGAGGATGCCATAAAGCTCTCTCAGTACAAGGAAACACAAGTAGCTCTTAATAACTTACTCCACTGTAGAGCTACAAGAGCTCTACGCTACAGGCAGTTCACTTTTTTTCGATTTGGCAATAAGACCGGGCGCCTCCTAGCCTCTCTTTTAAAGGCGCAGGAATCCTCTAAATTTATAGCCAACCTAAAGGACTCTAAAGGAGCCATTCAGTCTGCCTCGGCGGATATAGCCAAAATTTTCTCTGCATATTATCATAAGTTATATTCGGCTGATCAGGTGGATGAAGCCGCTATTACAGAGTTCTTGGAGACGCTCCCACTACCTAGTCTATCGGAGGAGCAACTGTCACGGTTGCAAAGGCCTATAGAGATTGCAGAGATATGTGAGGCGATCCGTTCATTACCTGCCCAAAAGGCACCGGGCCCAGATGGTATGACGTCTGTGTTTTATAAAACATTAACAGACGAAGTATCCCCAGTCCTACAGGCTGTTTTCGAACAAATGACGGATCGGCAAGAAATGCTAATTACTATGCGGGCTGCTACAATAGTTGTTCTTCCTAAGGATGGTTGGGACCCTTTTCTGGCATCCTCCTACAGACCAATTTCCTTGCTAAACCTGGATATTAAACTCTTTGCTAAAATCCTGGTTAACAGATTAAAACCTCTCATGCCCTTTTTAGTGTGCCCAGATCAGGTGGGGTTTGTGGCGGGGAGACGCTCTACAGTGAATAAACATAAAGTGTTGGCTGCTCTTGAGCTCTCATCCAGGATTACTGAACCTTTGCTAGTCACCTGTGACGCGGAGAAAGCGTTTGACAGAGTTGCATGGCCCTTTTTAAAACAGGTCCTGTCCAAGATGGGTTTTTTGGGGAGAATCTATGACTGTATTAACCTACTCTACACTAATCCTTCAGCACGCATCTCGGTTAATGGCCAACTTTCGGATAAATTTTACTTACAGAGAGGGACTCGACAAGGGTGGCCCGGTCCCCTCTCCTGTTCATTTTGACTGTAGAGTCCCTGGTGTGTAGACTAAAGGTAACTCCAGAAGTGACAAGCATTCCAGTGGGTGCCCAACCGTACCTGAACCTATTGTTTGCAGATGATATACTGCTTCTGTTATCTCATGCCCACAGGGCCCTTCCAAAAGCTATAACCATTTTTTGATTATATCAGTCCCTATCAGGGTTCAAATTGAATTTGGATAAAACTGAGGCATTAGATATAGGTGGGGCCTTGCGGGGAACTTGGCCAGATTTTCCTGTGAAATGGGCTGATTCCACTATTAAATATTTAGGCATCACCATCCATTCCGACCCTCAGAAGTGGTACTTAATGTGCCTCCTATGATTGATAAAGCGACTCGAAAACTGGCAGGATGGCGAGCCCTTCCCTTATCTTTACAGAGACGTATTGCAGTGATTAAGATGGTTATTGCACCACAAATATTATAAGAACATAAGAACATAAGAAAATGCCATACTGGGTCAGACCAAGGGTCCATCAAGCCCAGCATCCTGTTTCCAACAGTGGCCAATCCAGACCATAAGAACCTGGCAAGTACCCAAAAACTAAGTCTATTCCATGTAACCATTGCTAATGGCAGTGGCTATTCTCTAAAATTATCCATGCTCCCTTTCATACTTCTCACTAAAGATAATCGAACAATTCAGACTGTAGTGCGGAAATTTCTTTGGAATGCTAAGAGGGCACGTCTAGCCTATTCAACGATGACTGCCCTGAGAACTCATAGGGGTTAAGGGCTCCCAAATTTTTTAATCTACTCATGGGCAGCCAATTTGCGATTTTTGGGGGATTGGCTTTTGGGCACTCAGGAGTATACAGATCCCCAATTGATACGGGCCTTGTGTTCCCCATCCGATCCTTGTTATATTATACATGTCTCTGCCCTCACGGGTCAAAAACTGCCCACGCACCACAGATTAATAAAAACTATTAGGAAAATATGGGGTCTCACTCATAAACCTCTCAGGTTTACCATCGCATGTCTCTTATCACTTCCCATTGCAAGGTTCCACTCCTGAGTCGCTAGTGATGCTTCCGGCTCACCACAATTTTAACATAACACCTAATTGGCCTCTCCATGAGTTGATGGACCAGACTACTGGCCAGATATACACCTTTGCCCAGTGTCAGGAGAAATTGGGTCTCCAGTCTCATCACTTTCTCCTCTATGGCCATCTGAAGGCATCTGCGCATACTGCGCTGCAAGGGGCAGGGGGGAATGTTACTAACTCTACCTATAATTCTCTTCTGGAATGTCAAAGCCAAGACGGGCTCTTTGTCTTGTTTGTATCAATTTTACAATTCTGTAATAGTGTTCCCTGTTTTTGCGACCTCACTTCCAAAATGGTCTAGGGACTGTGGGGAAGAACTGGAAGAACACATGCTTAAATCCAGTTATCACTCCATAACGCAGATTACAAACAATGTTAGTCTACGCAAACTACAGCAGAGGATTTTTCATCGCATTGTCTACTCGCCTGCATGGGTCTACCAGATAGGGTCGCATTGCCTCACCCTCATGTTTAAAATGTGCTCAGACTTCAGCAACGTTAATCACTGTCTCTGGGATTGCCCAGCGATATCAGCTTTCTGGGACACAGTTCGAGACAAACTGTCCAATCTATTTCATACTGATATTCATTGGTCTTGTTCCTTTTGCATCCTGAACAATGACATTGGAGACTTTAGTTTAAATGTAGGCAATGCGGGTCTGCTGTCCAAAGCATGTTTGATTGCTAAAAAGTGCATATTACTTAAATGGATTGAAGTGCACCCCCCTACTGGGGATCTTTGGAATGCCTTAATGTGGGAGCTATATCAATTGGAATATGGTTCCATGTGCAAGCATTTTGGTCCACGCAATAGACGCCTTTTTCGAGAGATTTGGGGAAGCTATTATAGTGTTCTCCTCCAACGTACTAAGGCACTAGCACCCTTGGAGGAGTCAGTGTAATGATTGGAAAGGGTTAATTACTACTCTGTGGCACAAGCTTAGCCGTATAACAATTTAGAGGAACATTTTCTTCATATATTTATTTGAAGATAGATGCTGGAAACTACCAGAGGGTTTATGAGTGAGGTTCTCTGCAAGAGGGGGTGGGAGGGAAGGGGGGAGGGAAGGGTGGTTGGCTTTATATGCAATTCTGAAAACTTGGTGGTATGTACATTTGGAAAGTTTGATTGTTGGTTTTGTCTTGTTGTCATACCCCAATAAATTATTTAAAAAAAAAATCTTCCTGTACATTAAATCTAATACAAACATATTATCACATACATACATAAAAGTTAAGCACTCATCTAAATGGCACTACAGTTTTATATCACAAGACACGTTCCTCAAATGTTGCCATCAAATAATCACATTAAAACTCATAATGTAATAAACAACAATTCCCAATCTATTCTTTCACATTTCTTGTCATAAACATCCCAACAAAGGCCTCTGTTTCACCCTTGTTAGGGCTTCATCAGGGGATGAAATTTCCATGGTGGCAAGTGAAATTACAGCGGGAACTGCAGCACCAGTTTCTCAAACAAGCTGCTGTTCAGCCATATTACAGAGCACCAAAGCAGAAGCAATTTTAAATCAACGAAACATTCTTACTGCTGTAAAGCCTGGAAAACATTGCAATTATAAATTGTGCATTCAAAAGCCAAACCATGTTTAAATAAATGATGATTATTATAAGTGCAACCTGCGGAGCAGTAATCAGCATGGCGTGAAATCTCATATCTTTTGGAATAGCGTGAATAAATCATACTTTGCTAATAAATCAGTTAATTCTTAAACTGCATGTTGCCACTACAAAACCAAATAGACATAAATCCTTTAGCTAAACCTTATTCTGTTATATACTTCAATAACAAACAAGAAATATGAAGTAATAAGGGCACACAGGAAATCATATAAGATAAGACAAAATGTACAAAAGCCACCTACTTAAACTGCACACATGCTATGTTTGGCTCAATATATATTCACACCAATTAACTTCTGACTATTCAGTTAAAAAAAATATCTTCCTGCACATTAAATCTAATGCAAACAGATTATCACATACTTAGATAAAAGATAAGTACATATCTAAACGGTGTCATGGTTTTATATCATAAGAAAACACGTTTCTCAAATGTTGCTGTCAAATAATCACATTAAAACAATGTAATAAGCAACAATTTCCAATGTATTCTTTCACATTTCTTGTCATAAATATCCCAACAAAGGTCTCTGTTTCATAAAAATACCTTTGTATTTTTTGTTATATGCATTTTGGAAGCTTCAAAATAAATGCTGGTCTGAAGAAAGATAGAAATATTACTTTGCCACACACCCCGCCTTATCTTATATACTTCAATAAACCAATATAAATTTAAGTATCATGCTTATAGTTATACCGTAGATAAGGTGGCAGTGTTCCGGTAGAACTCCTGCTACATTTGTCCTTTTTCTTATATATCCTGCTTATGTGGAGGCTCAATTTGCTGATATGGTGCTGAGTAAGGATGCCAGCAAGCGAACACTGCCATCATTATGAGCGGATCGAACTGGCATAGTTAAAAAAAAATCAACCAAACAGCAGGAGACAAGCAGGCCAGATCGCGCCAGTTATTCGGCCTCGGAAGATGAAATGGCAGGAGCGCACCCTAAAGAATGTGAACATGCAGCTTCAATTTGGGCCTGGATTGAAGAGTTTGCAGAAAAAATTTCCACTAAACTTGATGATCTCTTGGCTGTGGTAGTGGATAAAGTGGCCTGGCTTTGTAGAAGCTGTGCAAGAAAATTCCACAAAAAACTGGTAGAGCAGGATATGAAAATGGCTGATTTAGAAATGGCTCTCACTTTGGCTGGCACCAAAATAGATCATTTAGAGCAGAGATACGCATCTACCTTAGACAAGATAGACGAACTTGAAAAAGCAGAATGTACAGATGTGGTAAAATTGTTTGGAAAGTGGCTGCCTGAGATTGGCGCATTCTGAGATTTTGCAGCTCGGGCGGAGCTGCCCTATCATCAAAACAGATTGAGCACACCGCACCTCAGAATCGGCGGCGGGTAGGCAGCCCAAAGCAGTTATTATAAAATTACATAATTTTACTGACAAACGAAGGATCTTAAATGCAGCCAGAGAGCTAAATGATATTAAATACCAGGGGTCGCCCATTATGATCTTCCAGGACTTCTCCACTGCGCTCCAAAAAAAAGCATCAGGCCTTCATGGGTGTTAAGCGAGAGCTGCAGCAGCTAAACTATAAATGCACCATGCTATACCCTGCCCACTTTTGGTTTCTGTATAATGGTTGGCCGGTCATCCTTGATAGTATGGCAGCAGCATAAAGGTGGCTCCAGGACAGCAAGCATCAGGATTCAACAGAACGATTAAATGGGCCAAGCGAGAGCTCTAAGGATTGCAGGAAATAAGCCTTCGAGTACATGGCAGGAGTTCTGCTGGGGCCTTGAGATCTAATTAACAATTGCAGTGTGTCTATAACATGAAACAGTTTTTTTTATTTGGACAGGATTCTTCATGTAGTGGGCAACCATTATCATGCTCTATGAAACAGGACTTATTTTTTTATTTTTTACTGTTTACTTTTTTGTGTATTCTCTTCTGCAAGCATTATAACTTTTCTGGATGGAGCTGTAGCTGAGGCTTGTACTGGGCCAGTTCGGAGGCACCGCCATGGGTCAGGCGGTGCTGTTTGTGCATTATGCACAAACAGCACCGCCTGACCTTACTTTAATTACAATTCCAGTTTACTTTAATTACAATTCCAGTTTACCTTAGTGTGGATACACACTAAGGTAAACTGGAATACAGTGTTTTTTGGGTAAAGGGTTGTGATTGATATCACCACCAAATACATCATGTAAATTAAATGTGCAGCTTTTAGTTAAGTGTGCCTGAACAGATTTCCTGTAAGAATAGTATGCAACAAAAAGCAGCAGTTTGCCCAAAGTGTCATTAAAGAAGTAAATACAATTTGAAATTCCAGGCATCAATATTTTATAACCCACAATACGAACATATAAAGAACCATATGCCATTTAACTCGCATCTCCTTCTGACTCAGTAATACCCTTGGAAATATCTTCAACCTCTCACCATGCCTAAAATCCCCCTCTCAATCCCTAGCAAGTTCTCCTCCCTGTACCCCCCTGACCCAAATCCATTAATAACAGAAAACCTCCCCATCTATCAACCTTCAACCCTAGTCTCCCAACTCCCCCCCCCCCCCCTGAACTCCTCAAAACCCCAAAAACAGAGATTTTGTAACCTCTCATTTGGAATGAAATTGGGACTGAAGAGACAAGCTTAAACCATCCTTACACTTAACCCACCCTTCCCAACCCCTCAACCCACACCTAACTAAATTTGACCCATGTGAACTACAACATTGAATAGACTGGACAACCCAGCAATATCCCAAAAACCAAGCCATACATAGCCATAAAACGGAACATAAGAACATGCCATACTGCGTCAGACCAAGGGTCCATCAAGCCCAGCATCCTGTTTCCAACAGTGGCCAATCCAGGCCATAAGAACCTGGCAAGTACCCAAAAACTAAGTCTATTCCATGCTACTGTTGCTAGTAATAGCAGTGGCTATTTTCTAAGTCAACTTAATTAATAGCAGATAATGGACTTCTCGTCCAAGAACTTATCCGATCCTTTTTTAAACACAGCTACTACACTAACTGCACTAACCACATCTTCTGGCAACAAATTCCAGAGTCTAATTGTGCGTTGAGTGAAAAAGAACTTTCTCCAATTAGTTTTAAATGCGCCACATGCTAACTTCATGGAGTGCCCCCTAGTCCTTCTATTATCTGAAAGAGTAAATAACTGATTCACACTAACCCATTCTAGACTTCTCATGATTTTAAACACCTCTATCATATCCCCCCTCAGCTGTCTCTTCTCCAAAAGTCCTAACCTCTTTAGTCTTTCCTCATAGGGGAGCTGTTCCATTTCCTTTATCATTTTGGTCACCCTTCTCTGTACCTTCTCCATCGCAACTATATCTTTTTTGAGATGCAGCGACCAGAATTTTACACAGTATTCAAGTTGCAGTCTCACCATGGAGCAATACAGAGGCATTATGACATTTTCCGTTTTATTCACTATTCCCTTTCTAATAATTCCCAACATTCTGTTTGCTTTTTTGACTGCCACAGCACACTGAACCGATGATTTCAATGTGTTATCCACTATGACGCCTACAACAGTGATATTAGAATAGACTCCATTAGAGTCTGAAGCAACCTATAATATATAGAACAGAATTCAGAACATTGACAAAAAGCTGTTTTAGAAAGCATCTTTCAGGACCCTGCCATCAAATGAGTAAGGTATGCTGCACTGCAGGAGAAGGACCCACCTCTGCGAACCAACACACAGTCATACAGACTGTGGACTCGCGGGCAATTAAAATCAATAAGGAGTGTATGTAAAAGAAAAGAGATTTTGCAAGAGTTCCACCAGCAGACGCTGAAAAACCAGATCTGCCTCAGCCAGGTTATTATTTCAAGTCCCAAGGCACAGTTAAAACTAAACAAAAAAAGTTGTTGTAATTAAAGTAAGGTGACCCTATACCATATTAGAGTCTGTGTTAAAATACAGACCCTTAGAGTAAGGGGCCCACATATAGATTTGGCTACAGAATTATATTAGTTAAGATTGACCAGTTGCACCATTGATTTGGATTTGTGGTATTTGGTGGTGAGACATAACAACACAAAGCATTTCCTTGAATGTGAGAGGGATTTCATCTCCAGTTAAGAAAAAACGCATCCTTCAGTTTGCTTATCGTAATAATGCCCATATGCTGTTGCTGCAGGAAACACATCTTACTGACTAGGAACATGAGAAGCTCAAAGCTGGTTAGGTGGAACAAATGTTATTATTCTTTGTACAATTCAAACAGCAGGGGAGCCTGCATTCTTATTCATAAAAATGTGTCCTTGGTTGCTGCTGTATTCGAAAAAGAAAACTTTAAGAACCATTAGTCTATCATTGGCTACAGCATAATCATACTATTGGCCAGCTATGATTTATCATCATCCAAAAAATTACTCTTATTAGAGGGGATATTTCGCTCTAATTGCATCGGAGGGAACAGTATATCTTTAAATGGGACACAGTACATCCCAAGGGACTAAACACAGCTATTGAATGGGAAGCCTTTTATTAGGAGATAGTTTGTATGTTTGTCCCATGGTTAGCCAATAAATTTACTTGCACATAGGGGTAGATTTTATAAAAGAACACCCGTGCGTACTTTTGTTCACGCACCAGGCGCAAACAAAAATACGCCGGATTTTAATAGATATGCGTGTATCCTTTAAAATCCAGGGTCGGCGCGCGCAAGGCTGCCCAAAATCGGCAGCCTGCGCGCGCCGAGCTGCACAGCCTGCCTCCATTCCCTCCGCCCCCCCCGCACCTTCCCCTCCCTTCCCCTACCTAACCCACCCCCCAGCCCTATCTAAACCCCCCCTACCTTTGTTTTAAAAGTTATGCCTGCCGCGCTCACCGGCCAGCACGCGATTCCCCGGCCCGGGAGCTGTTTCGGAGGCCTCGGCCACGGCCCCGAAACACCCCCGGGCCGGAACCACGCCTGCAGCTCCGTCCCCGATGACACGCCGCCGCGACACGCCCCCCAGGAAAGCCCCGGGACTTACGCAAGTCCCGGGGCTTGCGTGCGTCACCGAGCCTATTCAACATAGGCTCGGCACACGCAGGGGGAACTTGGGGCAGGTTTTTGGGGGGGGGGGGTACACGTGTATCTTACACGCGTACCCCTTTGAAATTCTGCCCCAGAGAGAGGATGTGTATAAAGAACTTCCAGTGAAACTAACAGAAACAGCCTTTCAGGTAAAGTCCTTGCCAGACACTGCAAACTCTCATGCAGGTACGCTGCTTCTATTTAACGGTCTTAGTGGTAAAATTTATATTTAAATGTATATTCATTTACTGAAGTATATAACAGAATAAGATTTAGCTAAAGGATTTACGTCTTTTATTTGATTTTGTAGAGGCAACATGCAGTTCAAGGATTAACTGATTTATTAGCAAAATATGATTTATACGCAATATTCCAAAAGATATGAGATTTCACGCCATGCTCATTACTGCTCTGCAGGTTGCACTTATAACAATCATCATTTATTTAAACATGGTTTGGCTTTTGAATGCACAATTTATAATTGCAATGTTTTCCAGGCTTTCCTGCAGTAGAAATTTTTCATTAATTTAAATGTGCTACTGCTCTGGCGCCATGAAATATGGCTGAAGAGCAGCTTATTTGAAAAAATGGTGCTACAGTTCCCGCTGTAATTTCACTTTCTATCATCGAAATTTCATACCCTGATGAAGCCCTAACAAGAGTGAAAAAGAGACCTTTATTGGGATATCTATGACAAGAAATGTGAAAGAATACATTGGGAATTGTTGCTTATTACATTATGAGTTTTAATGTGATTTGATGGCAAAAATGTGAACTATGCCAACAGGCTATTATAGGTCAAAATTGGATTGATCAATCAGGAACAACACACAAGGCGTATCATTTTTCAGACTGTTCCACCAGTAATGTGATATATTTAATAGTATGCCCGTGTAACCTACAGTATGTGGGGCGTAACAAAAGGACCATCAGAACACGCCTCATAGAACATCGAAGTTGCATTAGAACTGCTAAAATGCAGGCACCCATTGTGGCCCACTGTATTCAACAAAATCATAATTTCGCTGATTTAAGGTGGCGTGTTATAGAAGTAGTAACAAAAAATCCTAGAGGAGGTGACCAGCAGTCAGTTCTGAATTTAAAAGAACAGCGATGGATTTTTAGTTTAAACACTACACATCCGAAGGGATTAAACGCTGTAGTAGAATGGTATTCCTGTATATGAAGTAACAAGTTTGGGATTTAGTGGTGGGCGATATTTTATTTCATTTAAGAATTCAAAAACAAATTCAAAAACAAATTTGTGTATTTGTTATTGTAGAACTACAATTATACATGGTCGAGTTGTTAAAAGCAGATCATTCAATATGATAGAGTATGAATACTTCAATGGCGTTGATAAGACAAATGGTCGTTCTAGTTCTCTATCAGGTCGTTTCAAGTTCTCCATCAGGTCGACCATTGTGGTCACTTTGACCTATGATGTAACACTGTAGTTTTCTATCAAGTCTTTCTATATATGTGAATCCAGCTCTTTAAATATGGCGGTTGTTCCGCTCTTACCGGAAATTGACACCAGAATGCCATGATGCTTTTGAAGAGTAATAGCAACACAGGTAACAGTAAATTTCTGTCAGACAGTTTATGAAATGCAGCACCACATTGATAATATAGTAATAAAACTGCATGTGAATTTATTTTTTAACCTTTTTTATTTATACAATTTTTAGAAAATGAGCCCTTGACAAAGGATAATTGAAATCCGAAACACGGTCCCGTGTCGGGCAGAGCGAGCGGGCAGAGTGAATACTATGGCATAATCCACAGAGCTGATTTTTGTGAAAAACAAAGGCATTCATCGATTCAACTAAGTTCTCACGTGATATGATTTGCTAAAAAAAAGCACAATAGAGGTGATATGTTCATATAAAGAAAAGAAGAGAAAAGAAAAATACCGTGATCAATGATTAAATAGAAGGTGGAGTATTAAAGCGTTATTCAAGCTATACGATGACACCTATTATGATGGTCAACACATTTAGACTATAGGTTCTAGGGAAAAGCAATAATCAGTTGGACACTATTGGTATATGTGTTTGTGATGTTTGTTTTGAAGCCAGCAATGTAAAAATCTGTAAGCAATTGAAACATGTTCTGTTGTGATTGTTTTTAATAATATGTGTATGCATTGCTTTGCACAAATAATTATTTATGATTGGTAAAAAAGAGAGTTTGAATATGAATGGGTATGTTTGAGTGTGAATGAGTGTTGATTTTGCACTATATAAAAGCCAATAATGTATTTTGGTGAGATATAGACATGAACGTCTATTGTAGATTTTATGAAAGTCTAATATATAGAGAATTGTTTATCTTTTGATATTTTTTTATGAACTCAATAAAAAAACAAATTTGAACATAATAATTGTGCTTGTATTCCATTCCGCAGGGAGTGTTTTTTTGTCTATATATACATATAGATACATATGGTTTGATTCATCCCTGACCTTTTTGGTCTCTGGAGGATGAATACGAATTTGCTCAACAAATCAAGGTTAAAAAAAAAAAAGAGAGAGATTTGTCACAGACTGCAAAAAAAATATTCAAAGTACACCGGAGAACTTACCAAACTCTCCATTAACACTCATTTTACCACAGATCTATCTACCAGCACCCAATCACATGCCTCATATTCACCCCAGCAGCCCTCACATATGAACATATTTATTCCTGCTCAAGGCTGACATAGTGCACTGTTGCAGTCAAGCAGTTCCCATTAGTTCCTATGGAAGCAATTTTGACACTTCAACATTTGTATACTCTGAGAAAAATAGATAATAAACCTCCTTATTTTATTCCAATGATATACCATTTCCAGGCGAAAGATGCTTTTGAAGAGCCAGTGTTCTTTTTCCTGCCAGATATCCTGGCATTTACCTTTTTAAAAACTGCTTTGGCTTATTCCAAATTTTTATTTTAGTCTAATTAACACAGATACCATCTCTCTCATTTTAGTCCAAGTCTACTTTCTTTTCCCCCCAATTTTCTTTTTATTAAGATTTTTCAACATAAGGTCCACATACCGTTGTCAATATGAGCAGAATACACCAGCTCCATTAATGAAGAGGCCATAAATATATCTATTTGTGAGTAGGCAGTGTGTGGTATATAGTAAAAAGTGAAATCCTTACTACCAGGATTCTAGGTTCTCCACACATCCAATACTCCCAATGTCTCAACAGCATGCTGATGAATTTCTTCCAATGAATTCAGAAAGTCAAGTTAGTTCTCCTGGAATTATATAAAGCTGGACTTATTGTTAAATTAAAATCTCCCCTAATATCAAAGGTCCTTTGGTAAAGATCACCAAAACGTCAGTTAGGGCAGTGATGGTGAGCTCCGGTCCTCGAGTGCCACAATCAGGCCTGGTTTTCAGGATATCCACAATGAATATGCAAGAGATAGATTTGCATACAATGGAGGCAAAGATAACCATAACCCCCTCAAGAACACCTGAAACAAAGATATATTTACCTTCCTGTTTGTTTGGGGGGTTTTTGTTGGGGGGTTTTTTTGGTTGTTTTTTTTTTTTGTTGTTTGTTTTTTTTAGCATCCATTATGTTAAGTTCTTTATGAAAAAAATCCCCACACCTCTTGATTTCTTCCCTTGCCTATTTGAAGCCAAGAATATCTGAGTAAAATCACTATTCCATAAAACCTTGTCCTGCTTTTTAAGGTGTCTCTTGTATAAAGGCACTCTTGCTCTAGTTGTTAACTCCATTTCTACATCCATCTGCTGATTCAGAAGAGAGATTCACTTGTGTTCACCAGTCTATTAGAGCAGTTAATGAGTTCATGTTCAGGCTCCTGGAAACCTACTTTCACTGCCTGAGACACACTACTAGTTTTTTTGCTGCTGATTCCAAACAAAATATGCAACTTCTACATGACATTTTCATAACTCCTACACAACATTTGTTATTATCTTATAAATAACTTTATAAACTGCTTGCTCTAACTGGGCACAAGGTATGAGAGTGGCACATTTTTTGTTTTATTTAAACGAAGACTGTTCCGGAGTCCTGGCATGCATACAATTAACTGACTTTAGCTCCAACTGACCTTGTGTGTTCCCAGAGTAGGCAAAGTATATAGAATGTCACGGTACAACACAGGCTCCAATGGCTGTCCTAATTTGAACATCAAAACTGGAACCAAATTTGGTACCTGGAAAAAAACAACAAAAAAAAAATAAAAATATATATATATATATATATATATATATATATAAATAAAGAAGTATATAATAATTATATAATTTATCTGCAAGATGTCAATCATTCCCATGGAATAGACTTAGTTTTTGGGTACTTGCCAGGTTCTTATGGCCTGGATTGGCCACTGTTGGAAACAGGATGCTGGGCTTGATGGACCCTTGGGTCTGACCCAGTATGACATGTTCTTATGTTCTTAAAATCCATAATAAACTAAACACTAGCGCAACATTGACAACCCTACTACATTGAAGTTTAAAGAATGAAGGCTATAAAGAAACTATCATTTTGTAAGGCTCACTTACATCTGTGCAGGTCTAACCAGCTGTTTATATACAGTCTACAATTACTCTCAAGGGCCCTTAGGGTATAGCGATACCACTAAATGATAATAGCAATAATGAGTAAGAACAGGGTTAATTATGCTGCTTGTATTCTGTCCTAGAAAGAGGACAAAGTATACAATTTTTACAGGTAAGTCTTATTATTGGGCCAGGCAGAAATGTTATAGACCTTCTGTATGCCATACAGTCGTGCTGTCATGCAAGACCTCTAAAAATGTGAGGGATATACACTTACAATACAAAGTATCTGCAACTATCTGCAGCAGAGGACACTGAAAGCAAGTGTTTAGACTGAATTCTCAAACACTAACAGATACCAGAGTGATAGCTACAGATACAGAAACTGTAAGTGCAGTAAAATTTCTCCATTAGTGCTTGTTCATTGTGTGTAAACTACAGTGATTTTTAGAGCTGCTGAAAACATACCCAACTTCCTTCAAAACATTTAAACCAAAAGCACACAAACTCAGTTCAAAATTAGAGCAGCAGTCTTTAGGATAAACCAGTGTTTCCCATACCACGGTGCCAATGATGCAGTGGTCTTTTGTGATGCCTCTTGTCCGGCAAACTTCACTTTGATGACGCAGAAGAGAGATAGAGAAGCCAATGGCAGACAGCCCTGCCTTCTGGTTTCCCAGCCCTGCAGCAGTCTCAACACTG
Organism: Rhinatrema bivittatum; assembly: GCF_901001135.1. Taxonomy (NCBI): domain Eukaryota; kingdom Metazoa; phylum Chordata; class Amphibia; order Gymnophiona; family Rhinatrematidae; genus Rhinatrema; species Rhinatrema bivittatum. The sequence continues at coordinate 479,938,240 of NC_042615.1, forward strand.
AAGGACAAAGCCAGCAGCGCTCTGAAAAGCAGCAGGGGACCCTGAAAGCACTGTGCTCCTTGTCCCTGCGTATACCCCTCCTGCTCTAAGGCCCGTAGTGTGCTTCTGCTATAAACACAAAGAATTAGGACCAGGTTTAGGAAAGATGGCTAACGGGAAGAGACTGTGGAATTCTTCCACTGTCTCCCTGCTGCCACTACCGCTCTTCTTTAGCTCTGGGGCCACAGCACTAATTGGCCCTCTCCTCCTCCTTTTTGAGCTATGATCACTCTGGGGGGGAGGGGGGTATCAGAAAAGAAAGTGAGTGTTGTCGTCATGCTGTTGCCATACCATCATCACTACCGCTGGAGGAGGCAGGAGACGGTGAAAGGGTGAGTGGAGCTGTTAAGGAGGAGATGGAGCTGGGGATATATAAGAAGGGGGGAGACAGCGAGAGAGATAAGGATGAGCAGGAAGCCTATGAAAGGAGTAAATATGTGTGATAAGGAAAAGCAGGGGGGAGGGTGAGAGGAGGAAGAAAAAAAGGAAAGGAGAAAAGTGGGAAAGAGAGCAAAGCTACATGGCAGGAGCTGGCTCTCCATCTCTTCCACCTAAAGCAACACAGCTGGGGCCACCATTCAAACATATAGGGGGTTTTGTTTGTAATCATTTTTAAATTAATATACGTTTTGCTGGTGCCTGACAGAAAGAATGGTTCTACACATATTTATTTCCTAGTGTCTGAACGGTTTTTGCTTTTTGTTGTTCATTAGCAATAAGCTGCCCATCTCAGCACAGCACGATATCACTGACTGGAATCAGGTTCCTGGAAATTTAGTCATGTGCCAAACCGGTCCCTAGGTAGAAAAAAAAAAAAAAGGTGGTAAAATGAGGGTTAACCGCTGAAGAAAATGTCGGCGAGGACTTTTACTTTGATGAAGCCAGTCATGGCAAAGCTGTTTGGTTACTAAAACATTTTTTTTTTCTTCTGTACTTGCATCCTATCATGGAGTAATACTGTTATGACTTACTGAGGCACTAACTGTATTATCAGACCTGCTCCCGGTTTGTTCACTTGAACTACTTTGTTGGGTGAAACAAAGACAGGCTCTAACACGTTCTTTTATTGAGGATATCTCCCATCAAACTCTATGCGCTCTTCCCATCTCCAAGAACAAAAATATCATAAGTCATCCATTTAAAGGCTCCATACAATGTTATCTTTTGTTTGCATCTTAGAGGCTTGTTTTATTTTCCAATAGTGCCCTGGGTATTGTGTACAATGGAGTTTTATCAGGAGCATCTCAATTCAAGTTAGTTTTGAAACTTGGTCAGCTCAGTTTCAAAATTTGTTTCAAAAGTCACAGAATGTGAAAAACCCTTTGGAAACCAGAACCGCAATACATAGATATCTATAAGTAATTAAACTATTCTCTGGCCACTCGGTATCACTGCTGTGAAGGGATTCTGAGAGCTGCCCAAAATCATGAACATTCTTTCTGGTAGAGATTTTAAAAAAATCAACTTTGTTTAGGATTTAGGGAGTATTATTTTGCAACAGTGAGATTAGTTCCCGAAAAGAATAGAACTTTTAGCCTAGTGAGGCCCCTCCTAATTAAAAATGAAGTTGAAATTAAAATCTTGAAACAAGACAAACATTATAAAATGAAAAATGATATAAAACTATATAAACAAAATAGTAAGATGGTGGCATATCAGCAGGCACAGCTGATATGCCACCTGTTCCCTGCTGTTTCCATCTGCTGGGGGGGGGGGGGGGGGGTTTGCCTTTTTTCTGGTACTGAGATGGTGAAGAAGAGAAAGAGAAGAGTAATGGGCTTATCCTGTGGCCCCATCTTGGCCTGTGTTGACGGGTCCCATTGACTCATTTGTCATGCCTTCAGTACTGGCAGGAAGAGAGCCATTGGGAGGGCTTGGAGGGAGATGAGCTCCCAACTCCCTTAGGCTCGAGTGTGCCCTTGAGCCTTGCTATGAGAACACCTCCTTCAGACCCTACTGCTGGCTGGCTCACTAGATCGCCGCAGGGTCAGTCGCATACAGATGACGTTGGTGGTTTGTTGCTGGTTGCAGGGCAAGCAGCTGTGAAGTAGAGTCCAGCGGCTTCAAGCACAATGAATGCCAGGGCCTGATGGAGGGATGAATGCACAGGAGAATAGTGCCAGGAGCGTAGGAGGAGGTCAGTTAACTAAAGACGAGATACCTATGACAACTTTGAGGATAGATCCTTGAGGTGAGTGCAGTTGAAGAAACCTTCCATCTTTACAATGGAAGCAATTTGGGAAGCTATCGAAGACTTGGAAAAAAGCTGTTACATCTTAAATACCTTTGAAGAAAAACTCAAGCCTTTAAAAATAGGCTGCCAGTTATGGCATGTTTTAAAGAAGCAACAGAAGGGTGTTTGTCAAGCCTTACAAGTAAATTGAAGCAAATAGCAGTACAGCAGTCTATTACTAAAGACAATGCTCATTTATTAGCAATATGGATAATATCGAGAACTCTGTAAAGCTTATTAATTTGCGTTTTATAAACTTTCCTAGACTGCCCATGGTATCAGCTAAAGAGATGTTTAAAAGATATGCTGTGGAGGTCCTTAAAGTCCCATTATAATATGTTTCACCAGTTTTGAGGGTTTTTATCTTCTCCCATTCAAGAGGATGGATTCTGAGCCTCAGAGGAATGCTGTGACCTTAATATAGTTTGGATCTAACAACAGAGGTTTCTGATAGTGTGCTTGTGAAATTTTCAACCCTCATGGTCTCCTTTGCTTTACAGCCAGACCACAATTAGATATTAAAGCTTTTCTTTAGACAGTGTGATGAAACCTCTCTTTAGTATAAAATCAGAGTTTTTCTTGATGTATCTAAAATGACACAAAAAGATGTAGCCAATTTTTGCTAATGAGAGCTAGAGTTTTACAACTGAGAGGTCAGTTATTTTTTTATATTTCCTTGTATATGTAATATTAGGTATAACGATATCTCCTATATATATATATATATTTTTTTTTTTTATCTGTCCCAATTAATATTTTGAGTTATAAATTTGTACAAGGTCAGGTTGAGCCCCTGTTTTCTATTCCTGCAATGTCACTTTGAAGACGTTCTCTTTTAGATTAGTTATGTGCTGCTGGGCCTTAATGTCTTGTTATAGTTTTTTTATAACATTGTAGTTTGATATCCACATGTGATAGAGGATTCAATGTAATTTAGATTTACATTGTGATAAGGTTTTCTTGTTCTGTTTTTTTCTGATTTCTTTTCACTTTTTCTGTGCAATAAAAATTGTATTGCCTTGTTCTATTTAAAATACAAAAAAAAAAACAAAACAGCAATACACAAAAGTACTTCTCAACACATATCAACCTTAAAAATGAATCAAGATGCACAGAATATAGTAGCTCTTTCTCAGGAAAATAGAGAAGTATAACTTTGCTGATGCAGAAAGCAGTAGTTTTTCAACCAAAGCAAATTTACCCAGACTTAGATGGGTGGTGGTGCTTAGACATTTGTTAGGAGATACTTATCTTTATGTTTCATATCATTCGCTGAATGTAACTCCTCCAAGAAACATGTTTAATATGACTAAAACATGTGAACTGTAAGATTATTATAGTGTGGGGGGATTTAAATGTGGTAATGGATCCTTATATTGATAAATTAGGAAATGCGTTAAACATTATGGACCTAGACAACTTGCCAGAAGTATCCTTAGCTTTAAGTGACATCGAGAGTTTGCATAACCCTAGTCATACAGAATATACATTTTTCTCTGGATAGATTTGTTATTCATTTCAGATACTTTATTGGTGGAAGCTAAAATTAAAGCGACTGGGAACTGGGTAGGTCGCAATGGGGTCCTAATCATTAACACCCAATCACCAGCAGATGGCGATTAAATATAAGTTCATTAAAAATTCAATTGGTGCAAGAAAAGGCAAAATACCTAATTATTATTTTGTTTAAAATAATACAGGAGGCTGTAAATTACAAATGATATGGGAAGCAGGTAAAGCAGTTCTTAAGACATCACTAATCTCACAGATCTTGGCTATGAAGCAGAAAGACAAGGAGAAAGTTTTGAATCTAACAGTGGAAATTAAGAGGGCAGCACATATATCAAAGGTTTTCATCCCAAGAGAATTGTAATTAGTACAAAGTAAACAAGAGTTAGAAAAAGGTCTTTGCACAAAAAACAGCATATACAATACACAGGACAAAATATAAATTTTATACATGTGTGAATAAAATCAGGAAAATGTTAGTGCACGAGCAAAAAGCAAGAAAAAGGAAAAATAATTCCTGATTTTAGGAAAAATGATAGACATGTCAGTTCAGATGTTTAGCAGATTAGTAAAGAATTTACTAAATATTATAGAAAATTATGTATCAGAGATTCAAGAAATAGAGGGAAAATTTAAGTTTTGTGTAGATTTGAGGTTTCCTGAAATCATCCAAGAACAAAATGCTCAATTGATGAAATTATCATCAGGACAGGAGGGACAAAACACGAGAGTAATTATCAAATAGCCCACATTATGATAAAGCGTGCTCGTACATTGGTCATGCAGACTTTACTAAGTATTTTCAAATTGAACTGATGCATCTAAGTTCACACTGAAGACAGTCAGATAAATTAACAGAGTACATTCACATGTTCATTCATGCAAAATTACACCTCTTGGGAGGGCATATCTTACAGGTATACACAATGTTTTTAAAGCCAAAAAGTATGCATGCAAATACTGACTCCGCCCCCACCGAACTCCTCTCTTCAGGGCATGTAAAAGTACACGCAAAACCGCATTATGTGACTACTTTTATGTGCCGTTAACCTGGGCATATTTTAGAACAAAAAACAAAGTCCAAAAATATGGAGAGACAACCAAAAGCACAACAATCTTGAATCAATCCAACCAAGACTTCAAAATTTTTCTTAATACATAATCACAGACCTCACACCTGAAGACAATACAAGACACCTTATTACAAATTCACAAATACTGAGATTCAGAGATGTGGCGATACAGAATTGATGCAGAAAAGGATTTCCCCTGAAGCAGAAGTTAATCGCTCGAAACACAGCCGGTGTGGGGCCTTTGTGGACATAGGTTTAGAATAAACAAGATAAGTGATCTACATGTACAGATCTTTAAAATTTGTTGATGAATATTATCCTTTTACTGCACTGTGGACACTTTATATAGTCTTTTGAAAAGGAAAAGAAATACCATATTTAAGACCCATGATTATAAAACACAGTATTGACGGCAAAAAAGACGAAATGGTCCTTCCAGTCTGTCCAGCAAGTTTCTTATGGTAGTAACTTCCAGTCCGTGCAGGTTACCTCCATATTTCTGTTAAGAGTTGTAACTGCGGCTCCGTGTGACCCTCAAGGCTTATGTTAAGGGTAGCAATATTTACAATCAAAACCAAGCAACTGTCAAATCCATAACAACATTATGGCTAGCAACATTTTTACAGGGTGAGCAGCCTTGATAATTCAAACAATGCTACTTGAACATGCTTTGCTTTTGACTTGGCTATAGAAAACGTCCCGTGCTTTATCCCTAATGTCTGCATATCGGTACCCTGGACTGTAAAAGTCAGAGCTCAGGGTTGGTTGTCTTCCGATTCCAATTCCCCTTTTTCCCACACCGTCAAAGCAGAGAGCGATGTTACAGTTGTGTCACAAGAATCAAGGCTGACTGGTTAAGGGTAGGAATTCCCATGTCTTCTGTTAAGAGTAGTAACTGTCACTCTGTACAGGTTACCCCCTTGCACCCTTTTCTTCATTTCCAACCTTTAGTCTTTAGGGATCCAACAGTGTTTGCCCCATGTCCTTTTGGACTTGTTTACTGTTTTCATCCTCACAATACCTTCTGGAAAGGCATTCCAGGCATCCACCCCCCCTTTCCGTGAAGAAATATTTCCTGATGTTGGTTTTAAGTTGTCCCCCTGGAGTTTCATATCATGGCCTAGTTCTACAGTTTCCTTTCCAATGGAAAAAATTTGATGTTCATGCATCATTAAGACCTTTCAGGTATTTGAAGGTCTGTATTATATTTCCTCCACACCTCCTCTCTTCCAGGGTATATATATTCAGATCCTTCAGCCCTCTCCTCGAAAGTACTCCAATATAGACCCCACACTATTTTGGTCACCCTTCTGTGGACTGCCTCCATCCTGTCCTTATCCTTTTTTAGATATGCATTCTAGAACACAGTATCCAGGAAAGGCCTCACCAAGGACCTGTACAAGAGCATTACCACCTCCTTTTTCCTGCTGGTTATTCCTCTTGCTATGCAGTCCATCATTCTTCTGACATTAGCTATCGCCTTGTCGCATTGCTTTGCCACCTTCAGATCACCAGACACTATTACTCTAAGGTGCCTCTCCCAGCACATGCACATTAGTCTTTAACACACACACCCATCTCATACACCCTCCCTCCCCCATCACACACACACACACACACACCACACACCCCATCTCATACAGATCTTTTCGATTACTGTACCCAAGATGCATGACTCTGCACTTCTTGGCACTAAATCTCAGCTGCCAAATCTTCACCCACTATTCAAGCTTTCTTAAATCACTTTTCATGCTCTCTACTCATTCAGGCATGTCCACTCTTTTGAAGATCTTAGCATCATCCGCAAATAAACAAATTTTACCTTCTATTCCTTCTGCAATGTCGCACACAAAGATATTAAACAGAACTGGTCCCAAAATCAATTTCTGTGGCACTCCATTTAACACCACTGTCTCTTCAGAATAGGTTCCATTTACCATTACACAATCTCTCCTGTCAGTCAACCAGTTCATAATCCACTCCACCGTCTTAGTGCCCACTTCCAAGTTTCTCATTTTATTCTTGAGTCTCCTATACAGGACTGTGTCAAAAGCTTTGATGAAATCCAAATAAATCTCATCGAACACTTTTTCTCAATCCAATTCTATATTCACCCTGTCAAAAAAATCAATCAGATTTATCTGGCAGGACCTTTCTCTGATAAATCCAAACTGCCTAGAATTCAGTAACCAACCAGACAGCACAGTTACTTACCTGTAACAGGTTTTCCCTTAGGACAGCAGGATGTTAGTCCTCACAGATGGGTGACATCATCAGATGGAGTCTGGCATGGAAAGAACCATTCGCTCAGGAAACCATATAATTATTTCAAAAGTGGAGAGAACCTTATATATGAGCCAAGGGTATTACTCTTTTCTGTAAAGAAATTTGTAACTGAAGCATTCACTTATTATGGTAAAACAATGTACTTATGTTACCAAAGTGACTGCGCATCTGCTTCAAAATATAATCGTAAGGCTCTCCACTTTGCTTTTCTTAATGCCACACATCCCAGTTTAATAATGTTACTTATTTATCTCTAAAAATAGAACAAAAGACACTTATTTCTTCCAGCATATGATACACGGCCCGACACAGCTCGTGTTTCATAAACCTTCTTCAGGGGCCTCAAAAATAATAGTTTGCACTATTCTAGAAAATTAAAACACAATATGAAATTATAGTACCTGAATATACCCAAATAACAATCAAATAAACTATCTGCATACATACATGTCTTAGTTCCGATATACACACTCCCATTTCAAAAAGTGGCCATAGCATTTCCAAAGGATCCGCCATTTTACCTAACTCGGTTTTTAAACCCTCCCAAGGCTAAACATTCAACCAATCACTGACCAATGTGATGAATCTGCCAGAACCAATAGGATGGCAAAATAGGTTCTTTAAATCAGCGTCATCCATTCTACACTCTCGTTCATTCCAT